>NW_026059672.1:0-40727 GCF_023721935.1 Panthera uncia | reverse complement strand
TTTTTAGTGTATCACTTAGTTCTCTAATTTTCCCCTCATACTCCTGGATTTTTTTATCTCTCTTTCTTTCAGCTTCCTCTTTCTCCATAACTTTATCTTCTAGTTCACCTGTTCTCTCCTCTGCCTCTTCAAGCTGAGCCGTTGTGGTTTCCATTTTGTTTTCCATTTCGTTTAAAGCGTTTTTCAGCTCCTCGTGACAGATCCTTAGTCCCTTGATCTCTGTGGCAAGAGATTCTCTGCTGTCCTCTATACTGTTTTCAAGCCCAGCAATTAATTTTATGACTATTATTCTAAATTCACTTTCTGTTATATTATTTAAATCCTTTTTGATCAATTCATTAGCTGTTGTTATTTCCTGGAGATTCTTCTGAGGGGAATTCTTCCCTTTGGTCATTTTGGATAGTCCCTGGAGTGGTGCAGACCTGCAGGGCACTTCCCCTGTGCTGTGGTGTATAACTGGAGTTGGTGGGCGGGGCCGCAGTCCGACCTGATGTCTGCCCCCAGCCCACCGCTGGGGCCACAGTCAGACTGGTGTGTGCCTTCTCTTCCCCTCTCCTAGGGGCGGGATTCACTGTGGGGTGGCGTGGCCCGTCTGGGCTACTTGCACACTGCCAGGCTTGTGGTGCTGGGGATCTGGCGTATTAGCTGGGGTGGGTAGGCAAGGTGCACGGGGGCAGGAGGGGCAGGCTTAGCTCACTTCTCCTTAGATGATCCACTTCAGGAGGGGCCCTGTGGCAGCGGGAGGGAGTCAGATCCGCTGCCGGAGGTTTGGCTCTGCAGAAGCACAGAGTTGGGTGTTTGCGCTGCGAGAGCAAGTTCCCTGGCAGGAACTGGTTCCCTTTGGGATTTTGGCTGGGGGATGGGCGGGGGAGATGGCGCTGGTAGCGCCTTTGTTCCCAGCCAAGCTGAGCTCTGCCGTCCGGGGGCTCAGCAGCTCTCCCTCCCTTTGTCCTCCAGCCTTCCCGCTTTCTGAGCAGAGCTTTTAACTTATGATCTCCCAGACGCTAAGTCGCGCTTGCTGTCGGAACACAGTCTGTCCGGCCCCTCCGTTTTTGCCAGCCAGACTCGGGGGCTCCGCTTGGCCGACGAGCCGCCCCTCCGCCCAGGCTCCCTCCCGCCAGTCCGTGGAGCGCGCACCGCCTCGCCACCCTTCCTACCCTCTTCCGTGGGCCTCTCGTCTGCGCTTGGCTCCGGAGACTCCGTTCTGCTAATCCTCTGGCGGTTTTCTGGGTTCTTTAGGCAGGTGTAGGTGGAATCTAAGTGATCAGCAGGACGCACGGTGAGCCCAGCGTCCTCCTACGCCGCCATCTTCCCCATCCCACCATACACTTTTTTAGAATAGTTCTATTTCTGAGTAAGTGCCATCAGAATTTTAATCAGGATTCTATTGAATCTGTAGATTACTTTTGGTAGTATGGACATTGTAACAATATTAATTCTTCCAATCAATAAACACAGAATATCTTTCCATTTATTTATGTCACCTTCAATTTCTTTCTTCAGTGTTTTACTATTTTAGTGTACAGATCTTTCACCTCCTTGGTTAAATTTATTCCTTAGTACTTTATTTTGATGCAATTATAAATAGGTGTATTCTTAATTTGCCTGTGCACAAGTTTATTGTCAATGTATAAAAATCAAATTTTTGTTACTGATTTTTTGTCATGCAAATGTATGAATTCATCTACTCTTATAGTTTTTTTTTGATGTTGTCTTCAGGTTTCCTATATATAAAATCATGTCATCCACAAATAGTGACAGTTTTATTTATTTCTTTCAAGTTTATTCTTTTTGAGAGAGAGGGAGTGAGAGAGAAAGAGAGGGAGAGATAATCACAATCATGTTCCACACTGCCTGTGCAGAGCCTGACACAGGGCTTGATTTCATGAAGCATGAGATCATGACCTCAGCCATATTCAAGAGTTGGACATTTAACTGACTGAGCCACCTAGCTGCCCCTACATCTTCTTTTCAAATTAGAATGTATTTTATTTATTTTCGTTGCTTAATTTCTCTGGCTAGACTTCCAGTACTATGTTTAATAAAAGTGGTGAGAAGGGATATTCTTGTTTTGTTCCTAATCTTAGAGGAAAAGATCCAGCTTTTCACCATTGAGTATGACGTCAGCTATTGGCTTGTCATATATGACCTTTATTATGTTGAGGTACATTCCCTCTATACCTGCTTTATTGCAGGTTTTTATCATATGTGGATGTTGAATTTTGTGAAATATTTTTTTCTGTATCTATTAAGATAACATATGATTCCCACTTTTCATTTTGCTAATGCAGTGTATCAAATTGATTGATTTGCAAATGCTGAATGATCCTTGCATCCCTGGAATAATCCCACTTAATTATGGTGTATGCTCCTTTTAATTTATAATTGAATTCGGTCTGCCAATAGTGCACTGTGGATTTTTCCATCTGTGTTTATTAGGGATATTGGCAAGTAATTTAAGTTTCTTCCTTCCTTTCATCCTTCCTTCTTCCCTCATTCCCTCCCCCCTCTTCCTCTTCCTCTTTCTCTTTCTTTATTTTTTTTAATTTTTTTATCATTTATTATCAAATTGGTTTCTGTACAACACCTAGTGCTCATCCCAACAGGTGCCCTCCTCAATGCCCATCACCCACTTTCCCCTTTCCCCCATCAACCCTTAGTTTGTTCTCAGTATTTAAGAGTCTCTTATGGTTTGCCTCCTTCCCTCTCTGTAACTTTTCCCCCCTTCCCCTCCCCAATGGTCGTCTGTTAAATTTCTCAGGATCCACATATGAGTGGAAACATATGGTATCTGTCTTTCTTTGCTTGACTTATTTCACTTAGCATAATACTCTCCAGTTCCATCCACGTTGCTACAAATGGCCAGATTTCATTCTTTCTCACTGCCAAGTGTACTACATTGTATACATACACAACATTTTCTTGATCCATACATCAGTTGACGGTCATTTAGGCTCTTCCCACAATTTGACTATTGTTCAAAGTGCTGCTGTACTTGTACTTGGGGTACAAGTGCCGCTAGGCATCAGCACTCTTGTATCGCTTGGGTAAATTCCTAGCAGTGCTATTACTGGGTCATAGGGTAGATCTATTTTTAATTTTTTGAGTAACCTCCACACTGTTTTCCAGAGCGGCTGTCTCTCTTTCTCTTTTCTCTTTTTCTCTTTCTCTTTCTCTTCCTCTTCCTCTTTCTCTTTCTGTTTCCCTTTCCCTTTCCATTTCCCTTTCCCTTTCCCTTTCTCTTTTCTTCCTTTTCTAGTTTTGGTATCAGGGTAATGCCAGCCTCATAAAGTGAGTTTGGAGGCATGCCTTCCTCTTCAATTTTTTGGAAGAGTTTAGAAACTAGGTATTAAATCTTCTTTGAATGTTTGATCGAATTCACAAGTAAAGCCATCTGTCTGGATTTTTGTTTGTTGGACAGTTTTTTATTGATTCAATCACTTTGCTAGTAATTGTTCTGTTTAGATTTGCTATTTATTCATGATTCAGTCTTGGTAATTTGTATATATAGAAATATTTAGATGTCTTCTAGGTTGTCCAAGTTTTTGATATTTAATTGTCCATAATGGTCTTTTATGATCCTTTGTTTTTCTTTGGTTTCAGTTGTAACTTGCCTCTTTCATTTCTGATGTTATTTATTTCAACCATCTCTCTTTTTTCTTAGTGAATCTAGCTAAAGAGTTAAAAATTCTGTCAATCTTTTCAAAGAACTAGCTCTTACTTTTAATTTTTTCTTCTTTTTAGTCTCTGTATGCACACTGATCTTTATTATTTCCCTCCTTCCAGTAACTTTGGGCTTTGTTTGCTTCCTTTTTCTAGTTTTTGGTGTAAGTTTAGATTGAGGTTTTTCTTATTTCTTGGGGTAGGCCTATATCATTATGAATCACTTCCCTTTTAGAATTGTTTTTGCTGCATCCTATAGACTTTAGTATGTTGTATTTTTGTTTTCATTTGTTTAAGATACTTTTTATTTTTTATTTCTCCTTCAATTTCTTCATTGGTCCATTTGCTATTGAGTAGCATGTTGTTTAATTTCCACATATTTGTGATTTTTTTTTTGTTTTCTTTTTGTGATTGATTTCCAGTTTCATACCATTTTGTTCTGAAAAAAGTTGCTTCATATGATTTAACATTTCTTAAATTTATGATACTTATTTTGGGGCCTAATATGCAATCTATCCTGGAGAATTTTCAATGCACACTTTAGAAGAATGTGTGTTCTGCTCTTGGATGGAATATTCTGCGCAATCTATTGAGCCCATCTTCTTTAATGTGCTGTGAATATGTCCTTACATATTCATTGATGTAAGTGGGGTATTAAATTTCTACTATTATTGTATTACTGTCACTTTCTCCCTTTAGGTATGTTAATAATTGCTTTTTACAATTTAGGTGCTTCTGTGTTGGGTGCATAATATTTATAAATGTTACATTTTCTTGTTGGATTGACACCCTTTATCATTCTGTAATGCCCTTCATTACCTCTTACTGCAGTTTTTATTGTAAAGTATATTTTCCCTGATATAAGTATAGCTACCCCATCTTTCTTTGGTTTTTATTTACATGAAACATCTTTTTCCATTCCTTTGCTTTCACTCTGTGAATATCTTTAGGTTTGAAGTGAGTCTCTTATAGGCAGCATATTGAAGATTATTGCTTTTTATCCATTAAGCCACCCTATCTTTTAGTTGAAGCATTTTGTCCAGTGACATTTAAAGCAATTATTGATAAGTATGTAGTTATTGCCATTTTGTTACTTGTTTCCTGGTTATTTTTGTAGTTCCCCTCTGCTCTTCTTTTCTTCCCATCTTCCCTATGTTTTGGTTGTTTTAGTTAGTAGGATTTCTTTCTTTTTTAGTTTTGTATATCCATTTTAAGTGTATTCTTTTGTGGTTACTGTGAACTTCACATATAACATCCTCTGTATATGAGTCTCTTTTAGGTTACTGAGTTAATTTTGAATACATTCCAAAGTTTTGTATTTTTACTACTCTCCCTTTCTATATTTTTGATGATACATTTTACATTTTATTTTGTGTACCTCTTAATTATTATATATTTAATTAATTTTACCATTCTCTTACCAGTCTTTTACCATTCATACTTGCTTGGTAAATGGTTAATCCACTACTTTTTTTATTTACCTTTTCCAGTGAGCTTTTCACTTTTGTGTGTTTTGTATTGCCTTTTTAAAATCTTTGTAGAAGTCTCTTTAACATTCCTTCTAAGGCCAATTTAGCAGTGGTGAACTCTTTGAGGTTTACCTTATCTGGAAGAACCTTCAATTCTGAATGATAGCCTTGCTGAGTAAAGAATTCTTGCTTGACTGTTTTTTTACCTTTCAGCACTTTGAATGTAGTCCAGAAAGGGGAAGCATGACAAAGTTCCCACTGAAAAATCAGCTGTTAGTTTTATTGGAGTTCCCTTGTATATAACAAGTGGTTTTTATCTTGCTGATTTTCAAATTCTCTAACTTTTGACATTTTAATTATAATGTGCCTTGATGTAGATCTCTTTAGGTTTCTTGTATTTGGAACTCATGGGCTTCCTGGATCTGGATGTCTGTTTCCTTTTCTGGGTTAAGGAAGTTTCTAGTCATTATTTCTTCAAATAAGTTTTCTGTGCCTTTCTCTCTCTCTTCTCATTCTGGGACCCATATTTGAATATCTGTTTAATGTTGTCCTTAGGTTTCTTAAGGTATCTTCATTTTTTAAAAATTTACATTTTTTTTTCTTTTTGCTGCTCTGTTTGGGTGATTTCTGCTGCCCTGTTGCTCATGTCATTTATCATTTCTCCTTCACCTACTCTTCTTTTGACCCCCGCTAGTACGTTTTTTAGCTCAGTTATTCTATTCGGTACATTCTTACTTTTTCTATCTCTTTGTTGAAGTTTGGTCTCTATTCATCTCTTCTTCCCCTGAGATCAGTGAGCATATTTGTGATCATTATTTTAAACTCTTTATCAGGTAAATTACTTATCTCCATTTCATTAAGGTGTTTAGTTTTAGTTTTTGGGGGTTTTTTTGTTCTTTTTTCCCCACATCTGGGTTTTATCTTGTTTTTTCCTTTGGAACATAATCATTATTTCCTAATTTTGCTTGACTGTCTGTGTTTATGTTTTAGGCAAAACAGTTATCTCTCTGTCTTGAAAGAGTAGTCACAGGAAGATCAGGGGTTTATTTCAGTCTGCTGTCTATATGGTGCCCTGGGGGTGGTAGCCTGTCCGAACTATCTCTTCAATTGTTTTAGTACCATGGGGTCCAGAAGTGCAGCCCCCCCCGACCACCTGTCTCATTAGTTCTTACATGCTTCTGTTCCTCACAAAACACATTGACAGTTCTACTAGCACTTTTCCACAGGTTTATAAACTTGATGTGTCCCACTCTGAGTCTATTTTACCATTTATAACCTTAGTATAGTCTGACACATAGCATGTATTCAATAAATAAAATCATTACAGAAAGAATCAGTAATAACATGCTATGTTGGCACAAATTCAAAGTGGCATTGAAGTTTGGAGAAGAAATAAGTTGCCACTGAATATACAGATCATAAAGATTCTTATTAAGCATTTTAATGGGCTATGAAAAGTAGAGACCATTTGGATGTGTACAGAAAAGATGAAAAGGTGAAAAATGGGTACAAAGGCAGATCTACTTTTGCCTTCCTCCTATCATGTATTCAAATGTAGGTTGAATAAGGCTAATGGAAGTAGAAACATAGAAATGATTATTGGTTCCCAGAATGGAAATATGTTGTAGAATGGGGATTGAAGAAATTTTTGTGCCTAGACATGGCCAGAGTAATCTGTCAGTTGTATTCAGTTATCAGTGGTATATAAAAAGTGAAGAGACTGAAGATTATGAATTAAGGTCAAGAACCATTGCTATAAAGACAGTGAAGATCTGGCAATGAAAATAGGGATAAAGAAAGCCCTCGCTCAAAAAATATTGTGAAGGGAATTTGAAGCTCTTATAAGTTAATTGGATGTGAAAATGGGGATGAAAGGACAGAGAGGAATAAAATAATGCTTTATTCAAGTGTCCAAATGGGCATTTAATGTGTACCAAACAGTAGAGTTTTTTAGCTAGAGAGATAATGTATATGGTGGAGCAATTAATTTTAAAAATTTTTCCCATTTTATTGAGAAAGAACTGACATATGGCACTGTATAAAGTATAAAACAAAATGATGACATACGTATATCAAAAAACAAATACATATATCAAAAAACAAATACCACAATAAACTTAGTTAAAATCCATCATCTCCTACAGATACAAAAAACATGCAAAAAAAAATAACATTTTTTTCTTTGTGATAAGTACTCTGTCTCAAAGAGTTGGCTGTCTTAGCAACTTTTGTATATATCCTATAAATGGAATTTTCTACCTTTGACCACCTTCATCCAATTTGATATCTTTTCCTATGACTTTTTAAAATTCCTTAAATAAGTGAAATCATAGAATATTTATATTTCTTTCTCTTTTTTCACTTACCATCCATGTTGTCACAAATGACAGCATTTCCTCCTCCTTATTGCTGAATAATATTCCTGTGTGTGTGTATTATATATTTATTTAGTTATTCATCTACTAACAGACATTTATATTGTTTCCATGTTTGGAATACTGAAAATAATTTTTCTATGAACTGAAGGGTGCACATGTCCCTTCAATGTAGGTTTTCATTTCCTTTAAATATATTCCTGAAATTAAAATTGTTTGATCATCTGATAGCTTCCATTTTTATTTTTTTTTCAGAACCTCCATACTGTTTTCCATAGTGGCTGCACAAGTTTACAATCCTATGAGCAATGCACATGTGTTCCCTTTTCTCTACATCCTTGCCAGCATTTGCTATTTTTTTTTTCTTTTTGATGCTAGCCATTCTAACAGGCATAAAGTGATACTGTGGTTTTGATTTGCTTTTTTCTAATTATTAGTGATATTGAGTATCTTTTCATGTACCTATTGCCAATTTGTATATTTTCATTGGAAAATATATATTCAGGTGTCTTGCCCATTTTTTAAATTGGGTTTATTTATTAATGTTCTGTATGGGTTCTTTGAATATTTTGGATATTATTTCCATATCAGGTTTGCCAATTTTTTTAATTAAATTGAAGTTAGTTAACATACACTGTAATAATGGTTTCAGGAGTAGAACCCGATGACTCATCATTTCCACATTATGTTCAGTGCTCATCCTAACAAGTTCCCTCCTTAATTCCTATCACCCATTTAGCCCATACCTGCATCTACCTCCCCTCGAACAACTCTCAGTTTCTTTTCTGTATTTAAGAATCTGTTGTGGTTTGCCTCCCTCTCTGTTTTTATCTTATCTTTCCTTCCCTTCCCCTATGTTCATCTATTATGTTTCTTAAATTAAACATATGAGTGAAATTATATGATATTTGTCTTTTCTGACTTATTTCACTTAGCATAACACATGCTAGTTCCATCCATGTTGTTGCAAATGGAAAGATTTCATTCATTTTGATCACTGAATAATATTCCAGTGTGTGTGTGTGTGTGTGTGTGTGTGTGTGTGTGTGTGTGTGGTATCTTCTTGATCCATTCATTAGTTGATGGTCATTTGGGCTCTTCCCATAATTTGACTATTGTTGATAGCCCTGCTGTAAACATAGGGGTGCATGTGCTCCTTTGAATCAGCATCTTTGTAACCTTTGGATAAATACATACTAGTGCATTTGCTGGGTTGTAGGGTGCCTCTATTTTATTTATGTATTTACTTATTTATTTACATTTATACTATGAAATGTATTGTCAAATTGGTTTCCATACAACACCCAGTGCTCATCCCAACAGGTGCCCTCCTCAATGCCCACCACCCACTTTCCTCTCCCTCCCACCCCCCATCAACCCTCAGTTTGTAGCAATGTGGATGGAACTAGAGAGTGTTATGCTAAGTGAAATAAGTCATACAGAGAAAGACAGGTACCGTATGTTTTCACTCTTATGTGGATCCTGAGAAACTTAACAGAAGACCATAGGGGAGGGGAAGGGGAAAAAAAGGGAGGGGGCCCAAACCATAAGGGTAACTCTATTTTTAATTTTTTGATAAACCTCTATACTGTTTTCGAGTGGCTGCATCAGTTTGCATTTCCAACAACGGTGTAAAAGTGTTTCCCTTTTTCAACATCCTCACCAACATCTGCTCTTTCCTGAATTGTTAATTTTAGCCATTCTGACAGGTGTGAATGGTATCTCATTGTATTTTTGATTTGTATTTCCCTGATGATGAGTGATGTTGAGCATCTTCTTATGTGTCTGTCAGCCATCTAGATGTCGTCTTTGGAAAAGTATTCATTTCTTTTGCCCATTTCTTCACTGGGTTATTTGTTTTTTGGGTGTTGAGTTTGATAAGTTCTTTATAGATTTTGGATACTAGCCCTTTATCTGGTATGTTATTTGCAAATGTCTTCTCCCATTCCATCGGTTGCTTTTTAGTTTTGTTGACTGTTTCCTTAGCTGTGAAGAAGCTGTTTTATCTTCATGAGGTCCCAATATTTCATTTTGGTTTTGTTTCCTTTGCCTCCAGAGGCATACTAGTAAAAATTTGCTACAGCCAAGGCAAAAGAAGTTGCTGGGTTTTTTTTTCCCCCTGTAAGATTTTGATGGTTTCCTGTCTCACATTTGGGCCTTTCATCCATTTTGAATTTACTTTTGTGTATGGTGTAAGAAAGTGGTCCAGGTTCATTGTTTCTCATGTTGCTGTCAAGTTTTCCCAGCATAATTTGCTAAAAAGACTATCTTTTTTCTATTGGATATTCTTTCCTGCTTTATCTAGAATTAGTTGGCCGTACATTTGTGGGTCCATTTCTGGGTTTTCTAGTCTGTTCCATTGATATATGTGTCTGTTTTTGTGCCAGTACCATACTGTCTTGATGATTATAGCTTTGTAGTAGAGCCTGAAGTCTGGAATTTTGATGCCTCCCGCTTTGCTCTTCTTTTTAAACATTACTTTGGCTGTAAGAAAGTCTCTTCTGGTTCCATACGAATTTCAGGACTGTTTGTTCTAGCTCTGTGCAGAATGCTGGTGTTATTTTGATAGGGATAGCATTGAATGTATAGATTGCTTTGGGTAGTATAGACACTTTACCATTTCTTCTTCCAATCCATGAGCATGGAATGTTTTTCATTTCTTTGTGTCTTCTTCAATGTCTTTCATAAACTTTCTATAGTTTTCAGCATACAGATCTTTTACCTCTTTGGTTAGGTTTATTCCTAGGTATCTTATGGCTTTTGGTGCAATTGTAAATGGGATTAATTCCTTGATTTCTCTTTTTGCTGTTTCCTTATTGGTGTATAGAAATGCAACCAATTTCTGTACATTGATTTTAGATCTTATGACTTTGCTGAATTCACGTATCAGTTCTAGAAATTTTTTGGGCAGAGTCTTTCAGGTTTTCCAAGTAGGGTATTATGTCATCTGTGAAGAGTGAAAGTTTGATTTCTTCCTTGCCAATTTGTATGCTTTTTGTTTCCTTTTTTGTCTGATTGCTGAGACTAGGAGTTCTAATACCATGTTAAACAACAGTGGTGAGAGTGAACATCACTGTGATATTCCTGACCTTAGGGGAAGAGGTCTTAGTATTTCCCTATTGAGGACTCTATTAGCTGTGTGTCTTTTGTATATGGCCTTTATGATGTAGAGGTATAGTCTTTCCATCCCTACATTATTGAGAGTTTTTATCAAGAAAGGATAATGTATTTTGTCAAATGCTTTTTCAACATTCTCTATTGAGATAATCATATGGTTCTTTTCCTTTCTTTCATTAAGGTGTATCACATTGATTGATTTGCAAATATTGAACCAGGCCTGCAGCCCAGAAATAAAAATCACATGATCATGGTGAATAATTCTTTTAATGTACTGTTGAATTTGATTTGTTAGCATCTTATGAGAAGTTTTGCATCCAGGTTCATTAGGGATATTAGCTTGTGATTCTTCTTTTTATTGGGATCTTTGGCTTGGGAATCAAGGTAATGCTGATAATGATAATAGAATAAGTTCTTAGGATTTTCTTACATTTGTATTTTTGGAACAGTTTGAGAAGAATAGGTAAAAACTGTTCTTTAAATGTCTGGTAGAATCCCCCTGGGAAGTCATCTGGCCCAGGATTCTTGCTTGTTTGGGAGATTTTTGATAACTGACTCAATTTCTTTGCTGGTTATGGGCTGTTAAAATTTTATTTCTTCCTGTTTCAGTTTTGGTAGTGTGTGAGTTTGTAGGAATTTGTCCATTTCTTCCAGATTGTCCAGTTTGTTGGCATATAATTTTTCATAGTATTCTCTAACAATTATTGGTATTTCTGTGGTGTTGGTTGTGATCTCCCATCTTACATTTATGATTTTATCTATTTGGGTCCTCTTTTCTTTTTGATAAGTCTGGCTAGAGTTTTTATCAGGTTTTTTTTTTTATTCTTTCAAAGAACCAGTGTTTAGTTTCATTGATCTGTTCCACTGTTCTTGTTGTTTTTTTTTTTTTTTTTGGTTTCTATATTGATTGTTTCCTCTCTAATCTTTTTTATTTCCTTTCTTCTGCTGGCTTTAGGCTTTATTTGCTGCTGTTTTTCTAGCTCTTTCAGGTGTAATGTTAGGTTGTGTATTTGGGACCTTTCTTGCTTCTTAGATAGGCCTGAATTCCAATGTACTTTCCTCTTAGAACTTCCTTTGCTGCATCCCAAAGTGTTTGGACTGTCATGTTTTCATTTTCATTTGCTTCCATGTATTTTTTTTTCTTTACTCTTTAATTTCCTGGTTAGCCCCTTCATTATTTTTTTCTTTTTTTAAGTTTATTTATTTTGAGAGAGAAATAGAAGGTAAGCAGGGGAATGGCAGAGAGAGAGGGAGACAGAATCCTAAGCAGACTCCACACTGTCAGCGCTGAGCCCAATGAGGGGCTCTGAGTTTGTTACCCAAACCAAACTCAAGAGGCAGATGCCTGACTGAGTCACTCAGGGACCCCACCCATTTATTCTTTAGTAATATGCTCTTTAACCTCCATGTATTTGAGGGTTTCCATTTTTTTTTTTCTTGTGGTTGATTTTAAGGTTCATAGTGTTGTGATCTGAAAATATGCATGGTATGATCTCAATTCTTTTTGTACCTGTTGAGGGCTGATTTGTGACCCAGTATGTGATCTATTCTGGAGAATGTTCCATGTGCACTTAAGAAATATGTATTCTGTTGGTTTAGGATGAAATGTTCTGAATATATCTGTTAAGTCCAACTGGTACAGTGTGTCTTTCAAAGTCATTATTTCCTTTTCGATTTTCTGCTTAGATGATGCGTACTTTGCCATAAATGGGGTATTAAAGTCCCCTACTATTATAGAATTATTATCAATAAGTTTCTGTTTGTGATTAATTGATTTACATATTTGGATTCCTCCATGTTGGGGGCATAAATATTTATAATTGTTAGATTTTCTTGATGGATATACCCTTTAATTATAACGCCCTCTTCATCTCATGTTACAGTCTTTGCTTTAAATTCTAGTTTGTCTGATATATGTATGGTTACTCCGGCTTTCTTTTGATGTCCATTAGCATGATAGATGGTTCTCCATCCCCTCACTTTCAATCTGCAGGGTTCTTTAGGTCTAAAATGAGTCTACTGTAGGCAGCATAAAGATGGATCTTGTTGTTGTTTATTCATTCTGATACTCTGTGTCTTTTGATTGGAGCATTTAGTCTATTTGTATTCAGAGTGGTTATTGAAAGATAGAAATTTAATACCATTATGTTACCTGTAGAGTTGGTGCTTCTGGTGATATTCTGTGGTCCTTTGTAGTCTTTGTTGCCTTGGTCTTCTTTTTTTTTTTTTTTCTTTTTTTCCTTCACTCAGAGAGTCTCCTGTAAAATTTCTTGCAAGGCTGGTTTAGTGGTCACGAAATCCTTCGGTTTTTGTTTGTCTGGGAAACCCTTCATCGCTCCTCTATTCTGAATGACAGTCTTGTTAGATAAAGAATTCTTGGCTACATATTTTTCCCATTCAGCACATTGAATATTTCCTGCCACTCTCTTCTGCCCTTCCAAGGTTCAGTGGACAGGCCTGCTGCTAAACTTACATGTCTACCCTTGTAGTTTAAGGACCTTTTGTCCCTATATGTTTTCATAATTCTCTCTTTATCTTTGTATTTTGCAAGTTTCATTATGATATGTTGTGGTTTTGACCTGTTTTTGATTTTTAGGGGGAGTTCTCTCTGCCTCTTGGACTTGAATGCCTGTTCCTTCCCCACATTACAGAAATTCTTAGCTATAATTTGTTCAAATAAACCTTCTGCCCCCTTTTCCCACTCTTCTTCTTCTGGGACTCCTATGAAATCGGTATTGTCTCATTTTATGGAGTCACTAAATTCTCTAAGTCTCCCCTCATCATCTAGTAATTTTCTCTCCCTCTTTTTTCAGCTTCATTATTTTCCATAATTTTATCTTCCATATTATCTATTCTTTCCTCTGCTTCTTTAATTCTTGTTGTGATTGTATCTAGTCAGTATTTCTTCTCAGTTATAGCATTTTTCATTTCAGCCTCACTAGTTTTAAGGTTTATTTATTTTGAGAAAGAAATAAAGGGGGGGGGGGGAAAGAGAGAGAGTGCACATCAGGTGGGGGCAGAGAGAGAATTTCACTCTCTGTGAAAGACTTTCAAGCAGGCTCTGCACTGTCAGTGAGTAACCTAATGCAGGACTCAAACTGACTAGTTTTTAGGTCTTTGATCTCTACAGGAAGAGTTTCTCTGGTGTGTTATATGCTTTTTTTCTAGTTCAGCTATTAGTCTTATGACAGTTGCTCTAAATTCTTGTTCACATATACTATTTATATCTTTTGTGAGCAAGTCCCTGGCTGTGATTTCTTCTCGACCTTTCTTTTGGGGAGAATTCCTCTGTCTTGTTATTTTAGTTAAGTTTCTGTCTTTTGCATGTTATAAAAACTTGTTATGTTTCCTGCACCTGAGAGTTCTGCTATCTTAAAAAAGAGTCATAAACTGTCCAAGGCATGGCACTTCAGGAAATGTTTCTGGTGTATGCTGTTTGTACTCTGCTGTTTCATTTCGGCTGCTCTCTCCCACTGGCCAGTCCTCCACAGAGCTCCTTGCTTGTATTGGTGGAGCTTTTGGACCTTTAACTAGGTGTGCTTTTACCTGTTTGTTGAAGTCTTGCACCAGCCATGCTGTCTCCCTCCAACAGTGGAGATTCTTCTCACACTCTGCAGAAGTCTTCCACATGATCTGACCTCTTTATAGCTGTATTTGAGGACCAGGAAAGCCCAGCATCCTCCTACTTCTCTGCCATCTTAATTCCTCTCTGGTTTGCAAATATTACTTCCCATTCAACAGATGGTCTTTTGATTTTGTTGAACATTTCTTTTGCTCTCCAGAAGTTTCTAGGTTGCTGTAATCACCCCTACCCATTTTTTTTTCTTTTTACTTTTGATTTTGTTCCTTGTACTTTAGGTATCATACACAAAAAGTCCTTGTCAAGACCGATGCCAAAGAGTTTTTTTTCCTATGTTTCCTAGAATTGATGATTTCCAGT
This sequence comes from Panthera uncia, assembly GCF_023721935.1. Taxonomy (NCBI): domain Eukaryota; kingdom Metazoa; phylum Chordata; class Mammalia; order Carnivora; family Felidae; genus Panthera; species Panthera uncia. The sequence goes on along the minus strand of NW_026059672.1, from coordinate 26,163 downwards.
CTTACATTTAAGTATTTAATCTGTTTCAAGTTCATTATTTTTTAAATTTTAATTCCAGTATAGTTAACATAGAATGTTATAATAGTCTCAGATGTACATTATAGTGATTCAACAATTCCATACAATACTCAGTGCTCATCATGATATGTGTACTCTTAACCCCCCTTACCTATTTCACCCATACTTCACCCACCTTCCCTCTGGAAGGCATCAGTTCTTTATTAATAAGAGTTAGTTTTTTTGGTTTCTCTCTTTTTTCCTTTGCTCATTTGTTTTTTAAATTACGTATATGAGTAAGAGGATATGCTATTTTTCTCTGACTTATTTCACTCAGCATTCACCCTCTAGATCCATCCATGTTGTTGCAAATGGTAAGATGTCATTCTTTTTTGTGACTTTATATTTTCCATTTATATATATTTATATTCCATAATTTGGCTATTATAAATAACCTACAATAAACACAGGAGTGCATTTCAATTTAGTGTTCTTCTTTTCTTTGGGTATATACCTAGTAGTGGAATAATTACATTGTATGTTATTTCCATTTTTAAATTTTTGAGGAACCTCCATACTGTTTTCCACAGTGGCTGCAACAGTTTGCATTCCCACCAGCACTGCATGAGGGTTCTTTTTCCTCCACATCCTTGCCAACACTTGATGTTTCTTGTGATTTTCATTTTAGCCATTTTGACAGGTGTAAGGTAATATGTGATTATGATTTTGCTTTGTATTTCCATGATGATAAGTGTTGAGCATCTTTTCATGTTTCTGTTGGCCATCTGTTTGTTTTCTTTGGAGAAATGTCTGTTCAGTTCTTCTACCAATTTTTTAATTGGATTACTTTTTGTTGTTTTTGTTGCTGTTTTTGTTTTGTTTTTGTTTTTGGTGTTCTAAAGTTCTTTATATAGTTTGGATGCTAACCCTTATTGGATATATCATTTGCAAATATCTTATCCCATTCAATAGATTATCTTTTAGTTTTGTTGATGGTTTTCTTTGCTGTACAGAAGCTTTTTATTTTGATGTAGTCCCAAGAGTTTATCTTTGCTTTTATTTCCCTTAAGAGACTTATCTAGAAAAATGTTGCTATAGGCAATGTTATAGAAATTACTGCCTGTGTTCCCTTTTAGGATTTTTATGGTTGCTGGTCTCACATTTAGGTCCGTAATCCATTTTGAGTTTATTTTGGTGTACAGTATGAGAAAGTGGTCCAGTTCCATTCTTTTGCATGTAGTGTCCAGTTTTCCCAACAACATTTGTTGAAGAGACTTTTTCGCCATTGCATATTCTTGTATGTTTTGTCAAAGATTTATTGATATACGATCATGAGTTTATTTCTGGGCTCTCTATTCTGTTCTACTGATCTAGGTGTCTATTTTTGTTCCAGTGCCATACTTTTTTTGATTACTATAGTTTTATATATCAGGAAATCATTTAACTTCTATGTATTTGTGTTCTTTCTAGATTTTTTTCTTATGGTTGATTTCTAGTTTGATAGTGTGCTAAGAAAAGATGCATGGTATGACTTTGATTTTTTTTTTAATTTGTTGAGACTGGTTTTGTGACCTAATACGTGACCTCTTCTAGAGAAAATTCCATGTACATTTGAAAAGAATATGTATTCTGCTGTTTTAGGATAGAAGGTTCTACATATATCTGTTAGATACGTCTGGTCTAATGTGTCATTCAAAGCCACTGTTTCCTTGTTAATTTTATTTGGATGATCTCTCCATTGATGTAAATGGGTTTTTAAAACCCCCTACTAATATTACTATTAATTACTTTGTTATTCATTTCTTTGTGTATGTTCCAAGTTAATTATGTAAGTGATAAAAGATAGTTGTACAGTTTCATTCTCTTATATGTGAAAATACAATTTTTCTAATAGTGCTATTTATTGAAAAGACTATCTTTTCTGTTCCATTGTCAAATATTAGTTGAGTACATATGCTTGAGTTTGTTTCAGGGCTCTGGATTCTATTCCACTGGTCTGTTTTGCTGTTTTTATGCCAGTAATGTTGTTTTTATTGCTAAAGCTTATAACATAGCTTGAAATAAAATTGTAATACCTCCTGATTTGTTATTGTTTCCCACCCCCCTTAGGATTTCTTTGATAATTAGGAGTCTTTTGTGGTTCTGTATAAATTTTAGGATTTTTTCTACTTGTGCAAAAAAATGCCATTATAATTATGATAGAATTATGATAAGGATTGAATTGAATTTATACGTAGCTTTCTGTATCACAGATGTATTAACAATCTTAGTTCTTCCAATTCATGAACATTAAATACATTTCCATTTATTTGTGTCTTTGGTTTCTTTCATCAGTGTCTTATAGTTGTCAGTGTATAGCACTCCCCTTCTTGGCTAAATGTTTTAAAAAATATTTTATTTTAAATTCTATTGTAAATGGAATCATTTTCTTATGTTTCAGAAACTTTGTTGTTACTGTATAACACTGCTATATTTTTTATGTTAATTTTGTACCTGGCAACTACTAAATTCATTGATCTAATATTTTCAGTGTGAGTCTTTAGGTTTTTCTCTCTACGTATAACATCATGGTACTTGCCAATAGAGACCATTTTACTTCTCTCTTTCCAATTCTGATGCCTGCCCCCCCCCCACCCCCGGCTGATTGGTCAAGTTGGGACTCTAATACTCTTGTGTAGGAGTAGTGAGAGTGAGACCCTTATCTTGATACTGATCTTAGAGGGGAAGTTTTCATCCTTTTATTATTGAAGATGATGTTAGCTGTGGGCTTGTCATAGATGGCCTTAATTGTGCTAAGGTATTTTCACTCTATACCTAATTTGTTAGAAGATTTTATCATTAATGGATACTAAATTTTGTCAAATGCTTTTTCTGGATCTATTGAGATGATAATGTGATTTTTTTTCTTTCATTCTATTAATGTGATTTATTATATTGACTGATTTGTATATGTTGAACCATCTTTGAAACCCAGGGATAAATCGTACTTGATCATGAAAATTTTTTTAATTGCTAATAATTCAACTTCTTAGTATTTTATTGATATTTTTGTATCTGTATTCCTCATGCATACTGACCTATAGTTTTCTTTTCTAGTAGTGGTTTGTTTGTGTTTTTTTTATTTTGTTTTGTTTTTTTTGGTCTTTTCCCCCCTGGCTTTGGTATCAGACAGTGCTGACTTCATAAAATAAGTTCATTTGGAAGGGTTTCCTTCTTTTCAATTTTTCTGTAACATAAAGGAGGCCTTGCCATTAATTCTTGTTTAAATGTTGCTAAAATTCACCTGTCAGTACATCTGATTCTGGGCTTTTTTTCTTTCTTTTGTTTAATTTTTTTAATGTTTATTATTTTGAGAGAGGGAGGGAGGGAGGGAGGGAGAGAGGGACGGAGGGGGAAAGAGAGAGAGACAGAGAGAGAGAGAGAAAGAGAGAGAGAGAGAGAGAGCACAAACAGTGGGGGAGGAGAAGAGAGAGAGGGAGACAGAGAATCTGAAGCAGGCTCCGGGCTCAGAGCTGTCAGCACAGAGCCCGATGTGGGGCTCAAATCCACAAACCATGAGATCATGCCCTAAGCTGAAGTCGGATGCTTAACCGACCAAGCCACCCAGATGGCCCTGGGCTTTTTTCATTGGGAGATTTTTGATTACTTATTCAACCTGCTTACTAGTAACTGGTCTGTTCAAATTTCTTATTTTTTTCTGATTCATTATTGGTAGTTTGCATGTTTCCAATAATTTTTCCATTTCTTCTAGTTTGTCTAGTTTGTTGATGTATATTTGACCTTTTGTGATCTTTTTATTTCTATGGTATTAGTTGAAATGTCTCTTTTCATTTATAATTTTGTTGATTTGTGTCCTTTTTTTCTTTCTTGATCTAAGTAAAAAGATTTGTGTTTTTGTTTATCTTTTCAATGAACCAACTCTTTTTTTGGTTAATCTGTTGTACTGTTTTCCAGTTTTCTATTTTTGTTCTATGATTTATTATTTCCTTCCTATTGATAACTTCAAGCTTACTTTTTTTTTTTCTTTTGTTAGGCTCAGTTTTTTCTTTTGTTCCTTAAGGTATAGACTTGTTTATTTGATATCTTTTGTTTTGTTTTTTTTGTAGGCCTTTATTGCTATAAAATTCCCTCCTAAAACTGTAGTTGCTGGATAAGTTTTGGTGTGTTGGGTTTCCATTTTCATTTTTCTCAAGGTACTTTTAAATTTACCCTTTATTTTCATTTTTTTGTTGTTGTTCACTAGCTGTTGAGAGTGCTGTTTAATTTCCTTATACATATTAACATTCCAGTTTTCTTCCTGTTTTGAATTTCTACTTTTCTACCATTGTGGTCAGAGAAGATACTTTAATCTTTTTTAACCTGCTAAAATGTGTTGTGTATTCCAGAAAATGTTCCATGTGCAGTTGAGACAAATGTGTATTCCCCTGTTGTCTGATAAACATTACGTATATGTCTGACAGGTCTATTTTATCTATAGTGTTTTTCAAATCCACTATTTCCTTATTGATTCCCTGTATGATCTATTTATCCATTATTGACAGTAGGGTACTAACATCCCCACCTGTCATAATGCTGTTTATTTATCCTTTTACTTCTGTTATTTTTTGCTCCATATATTTGTGTTCTGTGAGTTGAGTATATAAATATTTACAATCATTATGTTGTTGGTGGATTGACCCCTTCATCACTATCTAATAATCTTCTTTCTCTCTGTATCTTTAGGTCTATTGTTTTTTCCTGATGTAAATATAGCTTCACTGCTTTTTTTTTCTTTTGATACCATTTTCTTGAAATATCTTTTTCCATTCTCTTCCTCTAACTCTGTGTGTCTCTAATGCTAATGTGAGTCTCTTGTAGGCATAATTTGAATTTTTTTTCATAATTTTACCTTTAAGGTATTCTTAAAGCTTTTGATTAGAGAATTTAATCCATTCATGTTTAAAGTACTATTGATAAGTAAGGACTTACTATTGCTGTTTTTTTTTTTCCTGACTGCTTTGTAGACTAGTTATTCCTTACTTATATCCTCCTGTTGTGTGTGTATGTGTGTGTGTTGATATCTTTTGGTATCAGTAAGCTTTGACATTTTTTATCATGTTTATTTGTATATCTACTATAGATTTTTCCCTTGAAGTTCTCATAAGGTTTACATAAATATCTTAAAATTACAATACCCTATTTAAACTGATAACTTCACTGAATAGAATTCCTAAACTTTACAATTTAACTTCCCCTCATATTTTACATTATTGTTAGTTTACATATTTTATATTGTGTAACTAATAACAGATTATTGTGGTTATAAACTTTAAACTACAATTGTAGATAAATTACACACCCAAATTACCATATTATAGAATCTACTTTTATGTATTCACCAATATCCATGAGCCTTATACTGCCTTCCTATGCTTTTACAATTTTAATTAACATAATTTTTCTCAGTTTTTATCTCTCCTTCATTTCTGAAAGACAACTTTGCCAAATATAGAATACTTGGTTGAGAGTTTTATTTTTCAGTATTTTGAATATACCCTCTCATTTTCTCCCAGCCTGAAACATTTCTGTTGTGAAATCCACATGTAATTCCTCTTTTCTCTTGCTGTTTTAAAGATTCTTCCCTTTACTTTTGACAACTTAACGTGTCTCAGTGTAGTCCTATTCAGGTTCAACCTATTTGTGGTTTTTGAGTCCTCTGGATTTAAGAGTTCATTTTTCTCCCCAGTTTTGGAAAACTTTCAGCCACTATCATTTAAAATATACTTTTGGTTCTTACTCTTTCTCTTCTAGAATTTAGAATTACATAATGTGGATAATGTCAATTTGCTTCTGTCCCATAAGTGTTATAGACTTCTTTACTTTTGTTCATTTCTTTTTGCTCCTCTAATTGGATAATTTTAAATGTCCTTTCTTATATTTGAGTGTTTTATTTTTTATTTTTTTTTCCTTCCCATATTTGACTCTGCTTCTGGGGCTCTTTTCTGAAGTCTTCAGTATAGTCACTGTATTTTTTAGCTCTAGGATTTTTTATTTGTTGGTTTTTGATGGTCTCTATCCTTGGCTGAAATTCTCATTTTGTTCATGTATTGTTTTCCTATTTTTGTTCAATTTTTTGTCTGTTTTTATACTTCATTAAACATCAAGGGGAGAATTATTCTAAAATCTTTGGCAGTTCATATTTATCCATTTCTTTAGAGTCAAGCTTTATTAGATTCATTTGTCATGTCATGTTTACCAAATCTGTCATGATCTTTGATTCCTTACACTGTTATCTATGCATCTGAGTAAGTGGTCGCCACTTCCAGCCTTTACAGGTTTGCTTTGACATAGACCATTCTTCTCGAGTCAGGTCAGTTGGTTTTCTAGATGCATCTTCTAGGCAGGTAGGACTTGCTATCAGGTTTATTTTGGGTCAAGGTCACTTTCTGAGCTTTGGAGTAGGAGGGTGCTGCCGGCTGAGAATAATTAGCTATGTTTGATGGCTTGGTTCCCTGCCTAGAAAAAAACTACTAGAGAGGTTCTGCAGTCATCTGGGTTTTCTGGTCAGGCTTATTATCAGTCAAGACTGGTACTATATTCAGCAGTGAATGAGACTATGAATTAGCTTCTCTGCCCTGGCAAGTCAGCAAGAAGGGTCCCAGGGACTGCACACATTTTTCTGGGGAACCTGAAACAGGCAAAACTATGCACTGAATTTTCTGACCAGATAGAGCCAGTGGTTTTGCTCTGCAAATGGAAAGAGACACAGGTTTTCTCTGTGTTTATATGCCACTATATGTATGGCTGTTGGATGGGCAGTGCAGCTTGCTGTGTGATTTGGTTAGGTTCTTTGGTCAGGCAGGTTGAAATATTTTTTTCAGCAATAGGTGGGGCTACCCATTAGTTTCCCTGCCCAATGGCAGTAAAAGAACTTGGTTTAAGGCTGATAAAGGATTTGTGCGTATTACTGAATCAAGGCAACCTTTGCCCCAATCTCCTTGGCCAAAAAGAGCCATTGACTTTGCTTTGCAGACTATCACCTCTGCTGCCATTCTCTCTGCTCAGTGAAAAAGTTGGTCTACACAATGTTTTAGGTGTTCTGGCCAGGATTTCTGGTCATGTAAGGCTGGGAGCTTCAATTAGCAACAGGCAGGGCTATGACTTAACTCCAATGCCTGGACGGGGCAGAGCAGGCTCTGGAATTGCAAATCTCTTTATTTGAGAACCTAAATTATACAGAATAGCACCCATCAGGTTACCTAGTCAGACTGTGCCGCTGATTCTACCAATAAGCAAAACTGCTGGTCAGGAATACTGTTTAGGTGCTATGGGTAGGAATTGGTCTGCCAAGATCCAAATACAGGTTGTGGCAAATCTTTCCCCTCCTTCTCTGTTATAGATTTCTAGTGGTCAAGGTCCACAGATCCCCCTGCAATTCTTGTGGGGCAAGACCAGAGTGGGTACTTCCAATAAAGTGACCCACAATTCTGGGGGTCTGGAAGTGTGCCCTGGGCTCTGTTTTCCCACTAGGAGAATAGCATGCTCAGTGGCATGATACTGTGCTAGCCTAGAGGAATGGGCAAGGTGGTCAGTGTGTAGTCCCTCCTCTTACTCTTCCTATGTGGTCTCTCTTGGTCTGTGTGGTACAGAGATTTTGAAATTTTGTGGTGGAAACATTATAATATTTATTAATTATAATATATAATTATTAGTATAATTATAATGTATAATTGCACTAATTAATTATACATATTATTAAATTATACATATATACACACACATATATATATACATACACATACATACATGTAAACATATACTATATATATGTAGTACATATATAATTTTAGAGTTTGACATTTTCAAGGAGCATTCACATTGAGCTATCTCCTGAAAAGGTGAAACAAGAAGCTAGGAGAGGTCAGGACATGATATATTGCAGATTTGGGCAGAGATAGATTGTAAGGGGAAAATAACAAAATGTGAAGAGTGCTTAAGGACAAAAGAGGAAAATAAATAGGATTGGGGTGAAAAGATAGGAGTTTAGTAAGGGACCTGGTGGTTTTCAGGTTCAAAAGAAGTGTAAGAATGGATTCACTGGAGAGTAAATGTTTTAGCTCAAGAGAGAGGTCAGAACCAAAGATATAAAGTCATTGTTACAGAGGCTATATCATAGAGCTATGTATGGAATGACTCAGAAAAAGAAAAGACAAGGAAGGAAAGACTCCAAGAGAGCTCTGCCAAAAAGGAAATTGGAGAGAGGAATGCAGTGTACACTTATAGAAAGTGAGATAATAAAGAGAAAACGTTCACTTTCTAGTGAAAGAAGAGAATTTCAAGAAAAAAAATACATTGACATCAACAGTGTCCACTATCCTGTTAATGTCTAGATAAGTAAGGACTAGATTTTCCATTAAATTGGGTAGTTTAAAGGTCATTAGTATCCTTAGAAGACCATTCCTAATAGATGCAACAATCCTATGACCTGAGATTTACAAGGAAACATTATAAAAAAATAACTAAAAAGGTTAATGCTTCTTTACCGAATGTAGACATGCAGGAAAAATTGTTTGCCAAAATGGAAAATGTTGGGGTAATAAAGGGAAAAGTGAAGGCACAGGGGAGGAAAGAGAAAGAGACAAAGTCAAAATCACTGACCCCAAGGAAAACAGTGATAGAATTATTTGGCACTTTTATTTACATCTTTATTTATCTTTATTTCCTTTCTTCTTATCTTGAGGAAGGAAAAAAAAAAAAAAAAGGCCGTTCCCGAGTTTTTAACGCAAGCTCTCAATTTTCTTTGTTAAGAAGAGACAATGGCATTGGCTGGGGTGGAGGGGGGGTGGGGAGAAGCTTGATGAACAGAAAGATCTAAAATAACTTTAAGATATATTATGGTACAATAGTTTAGAACATGGTCATCTCAATAAGTGAAGAAAAACAGATACTGTCTAAACACTGACACTGCTTATTTGTGGTGTAACACTATGTAAGTAACTCCCCAAACCCAAGCAGTCTGAAAAATTGGGATAATATTGTTACATGGTGAAAATTAAGTAAGAACTCACATTCATTGAGTGCATCCAATATTTCAGATTGTAGAAAATATCTTGAAAGGTATTTCCATTTATATTTCTACATTTTAATTTTCTAACTTAATTGTAAGGATTCACAATGGTATGTACTATACCTGGTATTATTTTTATGTTTTTCTCTACTCAGCATGGAGAATTGTACACAGTGAGAGCTTTAAATGTGTTTGAATTCTCTAGAATTTTGAAAACATTTCTTTGGGTCAGTCTTGTGTCTCTTAAACACAATAGGCTTTTTAGAGTGGGAGACAATAGTACAAAGGAATTTTTCTAGAAGAGACCAGTAACTAACAACATATACTATGAATTAACATTTGTAGAGTAATGTAAAAAAAAAATCCCTTTGTTGTCTGTTACAGGTCTATTATAAGCTTATGGAGAGTTTGGACTTCTATCACTTCTATAATATTTCAGTGCTTAAAGACTTTCATTTTGACTTAATTTTCTACCTATTTGCATAAAGTATGTCTTTATTTGCTCCCAATCTAAGTTCTCTCATTCTTATGTTTTGTGTTATATTAGATATTTTGCTAATTTTATGGGTTCTAGTCTTATATATGAATATATTTTTTCCATTCTTGGCACATGTATTATATAATTACATATCTATGAAGCCTTGGACATCTTAACCATCTTACCTATGTTTTGTGGAATCAACTCTATTCCTTTGGATATTTCTTTCTCTCCTCTAGGTATGGAAATTAATCTTACATTCTATTGCAATTATAAAATTTACCTCAGAATCCACTGACACTTGTAACAATAAATTTCTCAAGTGAAGTCATGTACAAATGACATATCTATTGTTTCCTGGGATGATTTCATGTCAAACAAAATTAGAATAAGCTAAAGCTTTATATTTGTGAGAGACATACAGCTTTGTTTTTCTTCTAATTAATATATTAAAGCATAGCCTATTGAAGATGTTGTTGATGGAAAAGATCTAAGAGAGCTTTTTGCCTAGGGTTTCTTAAAACAATTTTCTATAATATTTTATCAAATAAAACATTCATGGAATCTCAACAAATAAACCAAAGCAATTACACTTTGATATGTTACATGTGGGGGTCATAGCTCTTCTTTCCTTTTTCAGCTCTCTTGTGGATGTGAAGCAACATGGCGCCTCCACAGCATAGTGCAGTAGTGAAGTGAATATATCTTCATCTTTGAGAGTATGGATGGACATAAGTAAGTGAATGATCCTCCCTTTTAAACTGCGATGATCCAAGGTTTTGTTGTCGGTATTTGGAGCCTAATATATTCCTAACTTACAAGTAACAAATTCTACTTGAGGATGTTCTTGAGTTATCAATGCATCCAGTTCTAGTGAGTTCTCTATAAGAAAAAACAGTGTACAGGCATACTTGAGACATTGCAGGTTTGATTCCAGACTACTGCAATTAAGTGAATATTACAACAAAGCAAATCAAATTAATTTTTTGCTTTTCCACTGCATGTGAAAGTTATGTTTACACTATATTTTAGAATACAATTGCATACTTAATAGGCTATCTAAAAAAACACAACATATATACCTTAATTTAAAAATACCTTATTGCTAAAAAAAAATTCCAGGTTGGAACTTTTTTGTTGGTGGAAGGTCTTGCCTCAATGTTGATGGCTGCTGACTGATCAGAGTGGTGGTTGCTGAAGGCTGGTGTGGCTATGGTAAGTTCTTAAAATAAGACAACAATAAGGTTTACTGCATCAAGTGACTCTCATGAACAATTTCTCTGTAGCATGCAAGGCTGTTTGATCTCATTTTACCAATAGAACTTTTTTTTTCAAATTTAGAGTTAGTGCTCTCAAACCCTGATGTGTTTTATCAACTAATTCTACATATATTCTATATCCTTTGTTGTTTTTCAAGAATCTTCACAGCATCTTCACCAGGAGTAGTTTCCATCTCATAAACCACTTTATCCATCCATTAGAAGCAACCCCTCATCTGTTCAAGTTTTATCATGAGAATGCCATAATTCTGTCCCATCTTTGGGCTTCACTTCTAATTCTAGTTCCCTTGCTATTTTCACCACATCTGCAGTTATGCCTTCCACTGAAATCTTAAAGCCATCACAGTCATCCATCAAGTTTGGAATCAACTTCTACCAAACTCCTGGTAATGATGATGATTGACCTTTTCCCATAAATTGTGAGTGTTCTTAATGTGATCTAGAATGGTGAATATATTCCATAATATGTTCAGTGGACTTTGCCCAGGTCACTATCTGTGGCAGCTATAGCCTTATGAAATGTAAAACTTGAAAACTGACATTAATCCTTGATCCATGTGCTGCAGAATGGATGTTGTGTTAGCAGCCATGGGGAAAAAACAAAACATTAATCTCATAGTACATCTACATCAGAACTCTTGGGTGGCCAGGTGCGTTATCAATGAGCAGTAATATTTTGAAAGGATTTTTTTCCCAAACTCTAGGTCTTAAGATTGGGCTTAAAAATAGTCAGTAACCCATGTTGTAAAGAGATGTGCTGTCACCCAGGCTTTTTTGTACCATTTATAGAGCAGAGGAAGAGTAGATTTACTATAATTATAACGGCCCTAGGATTTACAGAATGGTAAATGGACATCAGCTTTAGCTTAAAGTCACTAGCTGCCACAGCTCCTAACAAGAGAGTCCGCCTGCCTTTAAAAGGAGGCATTGGCTTCTCCTCTCTAGCTAAGACAGACCTAGGTGACACCTTCTTCCAATAGAAGGCTGGCTGTTTTGTCTATGTTGAAAATCTGTTGTGTAGTGTACTGCCTTCAATAATTATCTTAGCTACATCTTTTCATGAAGCTTCTACATCAGCACTTGCTGCTTCACCTTACACTTTTATGTTATGGAGATGGCTTCTTTCTTAATGAAGCAACTGCTGCTAGCTTCAAACTCTTCCTCTGCAGTTTCCTCACATCTCCAGCCTTCACAGAATTTAAGTTACAGAGCAAGACTCTATTAAGATTTAGCTAAAGGGGATGTTGTGGCTGGTGTGATCTTCCTTCCAGACCACTGAGACTTTCACCATAAAGTTGTTTCACCTACCTATCATTCAACTGTCCACGGGAATTGCATTTCTAATTTTCTGTATATTCACAACTTGGCTAATGCGTGCAAGAGGACTGGCTTTTGGCATACTTTTCTCACTGAGCTTAAGAGATGTGTGACTGTTCCTTTAGAGGCCATTGTAGGATTAGCTAACGGACCTAAATTCAATATTGTGTCTCAGGGAATAGGGACACCTCAGGAAGAGGGCGAAGGATGGCTGCTGGAAAAATGGTGCTGATAGACTTGCTCAACAAAGGGTTGCCACACCCCTTCAGTTCGTGCAGGGGGGAATAAATCACAGTATCTGTGAAGTGCAATAAAGTGAAGCACAATAAAATGAGGTATGCCTGTGTATTGTGTATACCTTATTTTTTTATTTTTTTTTTAATCAAAACATAGCGTTCTGTGATCCAGAATCCATAATATATGCTGGGGACTTATTGCAGTCAAGAGGACACAGGCTAGGGAGTAATAGGGAGGGAGATATAGGAAGACATTGATACTATTTATTTGCATATTAACTACAATATCTGAGGAACCTTTTTACAGTAATTTCTTTAAAAATAAACTTTAAAACACTGGCATAGTAATTATATATATCTGCATCTATCTATCCACCCACAGCATTTAGAGTTTTAACTGGTCAATTAGTAACACCAAATCTCACTTGCATCTATACTAAATACATAATTAAAGTTTCCACAAACAAATTTTATTGGTCAGATAAACCAATTACTGATAGATCGATCTATATCTATCCATACATATCCTGTAATGGGAGTCAAGAAAATTTTATCTATTTCTTACGGGTTTATAATATGAAGGCTTGGCCAACGTAATTTTTTAAGAAACCTTTTACACATATTCTTCTTTCACTGTGTTTAAGAAATGTCATTAATCTATCTTCCCTTAAAAAGTATTCCTAAGAATATTTCTAATTAAGAAAAACTCACTTTCTGAGCCAACTGTATTTCCATTCCCCATTAATTCATGATTGATATGTGACAAATAAACCACTTTATTTGTTCAAGTGCTAATTTTGATGTGGACGACTCCCCATAGTCTATGTACCTTTGCTAGAAGCGAAAAGAATTTAGTAATAATGAAAATTAACTGTAAGTAGTTGCCTCATAACTGATTGAATGTGGCTAAAGGAAGAAAAATGATTCATTTTTAACTTATTTATCTGGTAGTGACTTCCTGCTCTAAGTAATCATGCATGGGCATATTGTTATGAATATTCAAAAGGTTTTTTAACGGCTTAATAATTTTTCTTCCTTTGTTTCTAGGAACAGAAGTCATAACACACACTGAAATAGAGTATCACACTTGTCAGCAGCAGATAAAGTAATGTATCATTTGATGCTTTCTCTATCCTCCATGGCACCAACAAAGGCAGACCTGCCATCAAAGGAAAGCATCACTCCCATCTGGGTTTTAATGCAGAAATAACACATAGCTGACTTAGTCTGGGTTCCCTTGATTAAAGTTAGAATATCCAAAGTAAAAGTTTCACTCACCAAGAGCCCTCTCTATCAAAAGCGTGTCACAGATCTATTTGAAACAGATCATGTGTTAGCTCCAGGTTTTCTCAGCAGGATGTTTCTGCTCACTTCCTTCCTGAGTATATAGAAATTGGTAGTTGGCAAAGTCACCTGGAATAAAGAAGAAGAATCAAGTTTTGCTCATTTTTGCTTCACATCTAACAACTTGCTGCTTTTGTTGTGTAAGTTCCTTTTTACCTGGGGAACTTTTACTCTGGGACTCACCCTCTGCCCTTCTTTGCTCACTTTGTGCCCTGGGATACTTGCTTCCTTACCTTCTGGCTTCCAGCTGAGTTTGGTCAACAGGAGGCCCTGTTAGGAAGTGGAAGAGAGATTTATGTCTTCTCCTGTTTCACTGATTTGTCTATAGTGTTTGGTGAATGCACTCCATGTTTATTGGTCCTAGGGAAAGATTTTCTTTCAGAGCTTAACATTTTCTAAAGGCTCGTGTTGTACAGCCTCACTCTTTCCCTCCAACAGGCCTAGAAATGGTAATTGTTTGTTTGCCTCTGTTGCAGTGGTGTGCATCATCATTTTGTTGTGGTTTCATTAGCCCTATCCCAAATTCTGTGAAAGCTACTGTACGTTTAGAACCCTTTCGATTGAGTCTATCATTAAGAGTCCCAGAAGGAAACAACATACTCAAAGGGTTTATCTAAGCAGCCTCAAGAACGCATAAAAGCCTTTTGCGTTTGGCTTATCTTTAAGGTCAAGTATATATTCCTCAGGAAAGGATTATTGTCACTATTCTACTTCTCTTCCATTTTGCATTAGTGGAAGGCAAAAATATAACTTATAAGCAAGTGATTTATAATCATTTTTTCATGCCTCTAGACATATACCACAAAATATTCACATGTTCAATTCGTTACTAGGCACAAGATAAGGTAAGATTTTGCCCTTTTCTGCTTAAGAAAGCCTGTCATAAAACAAGTGTGTGAGAATACAGTTGAGACAGGTGGAACACTGAAACTGTGCAATGTTAATTTTAAAGAAAAGTATTTTCAAACTTTGTTAGTAATAACTCATAATTTTCAAAATGCCACAGGTTATCGTGTGGGTCACCTATGCTTGAGTCATGAACAGCTTTTCCTGAGACACAGATGGACAGATAATTTTCTTTCAGGAACTTCCATCAGCAGGTGAGTGACAAAGTGTCCTACTTCTTCCACTGATTACAGTAGGCTGGCCCTTTAGGTATGACTCAAATGTGAATGGAATAACATGCCACAAATGCAAATATGATAGATCATTCAAAACTCTTTGAGTATGTTGTCATTATTTGCTATCTAGAATGGAACAAAACTGCAGAAACAAAGCAAACTGTTAGAAAAAAATGTGAGAGAAGACATGCCTTCTTGGCCAGTTACCACCAGGTTCCTTTTATTAGAACTGCATAATGCTCGTCAAGCATCTACTAAAGATTGCTTCAGAGTGAAATATGCATTATTAACACCCACTCAGACCGAAAAAGACTGACAAGTTTGAGAAACTTAACAGAAGACCATAGGGGAAGGGAAGGGGAAAATAGTTTCAAACAGAGAGGGAGGCAAACCATAAGAGACTCTTAAATACAAAGAACAAACTGAGGGTTGATGGGGGGAGCAGCAGAGAGGGGAAAATGGGTGATGGGCATTGAGGAGGGTACTTGTTGGGATGAGCACTGAGTGCTGTATAAAGGCAACGAATCATGGGAACCTACTCCCCAGGCCAAGAGCACAGTGTATATACACTGTATGTTAGCTAACTTGACAATAAATTATCTTTTTAGAAAAACAGTACTCTTAGTTCTCTAAACATGGTTTGTGGTTCTCTGTTAAGAAAGGATCAAATTGATTCTATTAGAATTATCTTTGTTAATGGATAAACTCAAATGTTTTATAAGTTCAGTATTTCCATCTTTTAATGATATTTCTTACTTGAAATCACCACTTCCTGACATATTCACTAGTAGTAGTGTGCTTGCATATTTATATCCTTGGCTTCAGGTAACCATACAGATTTGCACATAGTTTTTTCACCCACAAATTTAAATTTTGCCATATGTGAGCCATTTTATCACCCATTAGCAAAATCATTCCATACTTTATCTTCAACAACTGGAGACACTACAGAACTGGCTTTTCAAGTTAGTCTCCATTGTGAAAGGGAGTACCTTTATTAAAAAACTTTCCTAGTTTTGACATTTCTTGCTTCCACTTTAGAGAAATATTAAATATTTTA
Source organism: Panthera uncia (assembly GCF_023721935.1). Lineage (NCBI taxonomy): Eukaryota > Metazoa > Chordata > Mammalia > Carnivora > Felidae > Panthera > Panthera uncia. The sequence continues at coordinate 10,284 of NW_026059672.1, read as the reverse complement.
AAGAAAAAATAGGTTGAATGAAATGTTTGTTTTTCCTGCCATGTTTCCCTCACTATAGCATATAAAACACCTCAAAGAAGTCCCAGCATCGAAAATGCCATGAAACAATAAATGAAAGACACTAACATTAACCCCATTTTCAGGGAAGGCAGCTAAAAGACTTGAAAGGTTTTCATCTCTGTCTTGGGCACTTACTGTGCTAGTAAGTGACACAGGACTTGCAAGACTAGGTTCAATTCCCAAGCTCCTTCTAATGGACCAGCAGTGTCCTGGTGAAAATTATACCAGCAAAGGAATGGCAGAAGTGAGAGCATAGGCAAATCCTAAAAAAATGATTTAATAGTCAGTGTCATCTTCAGAATAAAAGGAGCTAAAGTATGACTTTTTATTAGCTTCAGGTAACTGCTTTGCCAAAGCCAATTAGTAAAATACTGTGGATTTCTTCACCCTGCTCCTGAGATTCCCATTATGAGTCTGCAATACAACCCAGGAATTTGGATAGTGAGTGATCATACTGGATGATACAATACGAGGGCTCAAGGGCTATACTTTGAAAAATGTTGCCATAGAGAATATAAAGGTATAACTTAAGATTTATTACTGGTCATATAAATTAAAAAAAAAATGAGTTTTCTCAGTGTCCAAACAGATGGACTCATTTGCTTGCCACTGATACTTATTAAATCTAATTCTAAAAGTATTTAATTAAAATTATATGTAGGAAAGATTGAGAAATTTGAGGATTTAATAAGCTGGTTCTTAGAACTAAATAATCTGGTATTACCAGTGAATATAGTCAAACTGATAAGAGATCACCAGTGTCTGGCAGAATTCTGCAGAATGTGGTGAAATAAAAATTAAATATTTCCTCAGGTTAGAGATTAGTTTTGAGTCTAAATGGATACAAGAACCATAGAGACGTTAAAAAAGATTCCTCGGAACTCTTTTGTACTCATGTGTTGTGGTTGCAAATTTCAATAAGTAATGTTCCTGACCCTAGAGATACCTCTATGAAGAGAGTAAGAATGACCTTTCAGATCTTCTCCCCACCTTCCACTCCCCTAGAACCAGCCCTCTGCTATCACTAACTGGAAGGGACTCCTAGCAGAAGTGGGAGGAGCCTTTTTCCTGTACTTCACCTTTCACCCACTAGTCTCTTATAGCATAGAAAAGACCCCTAGTGCCCACTTATTTCACATAGTTTATTTCTTGGTTTTAAGTACAGGTAGTGAAGTGTAGATTACTCAAGCATGTGGGAAATAAAATATGGAACTAAACGACTTATAGAAAGGACAACTCCTTATTAGAGATCTATAGAGCCACAGGGGCTCCTGGGTGGCTCAATCAGTTGAGTGTCTAACTCTTGATTTCAGCTCAGGTCATGATCCCAGCCATGAACTCTGTGCTGAGCATGGACCCTGCTTAGGATTCTTTCTCTTGCTCTCCCCCATTCATGCTCTCTAAAATAAAAATTTAAAAATCTGCACAGTTACTAGGAAACCTTTGTGTTTGGTTTCAATTTGAGCTTCATATTTTTTTCAGATGTTACTGGAACAGCACATTTATAATTGAGTTTTCTCTTTTTTCTTAAATGTTACCAACCTTCTGTATGATCATCAGATCATCTAAAAACATTTAATCTGTGCAGTTTTATATTATTCTTTTTTGCATAAAGATACTTTTTAATGAAAGCAAAAAAATGATAAAGGAACAAATGTATTTTAGAGAGACCTTGGAGTCTTGGTACTTTTTATTCACTGTCTTATCAAAACCATGTTAATAACATTTAAGGTTATTTTTCATCAAGAGGATCAAGCAAAGGTTGTCTACTTACCCTCAATAAATAAATTAAAATATAGACATGGATTTTACCTAAACTTGGCCAAAGGAAGTCAAAAGCCCCATAATTCCATCAGCCCCTACTTTCTGATAATGTTACTTAGATGCATGCATATGCCAAGAACTCCATGCTCTTGTCCTGTATGCCATGGCCATGTAAGCAGAAGATTTGCACCGGTACAGACAAAGTGACTTTAACCTTCCTTTACTATTAAGTTTATCTGATTTTAAAGTCATATAGCTCCTTTCCTCTATACACACATCCTTTTTTCTTTTACCTTAAAAGGTCCTTGACTATCCCCTTTCCAGGAGATGGATTTGCTCTCCTGGCTCATTGTTTGCCTGCCTCTCAAATCCTTTCTTTGCTGCATTCTTGTTGTCTCAGTGACTGGCTTTGCTTTGCATCAGGCAAACAAAGTTCCGTTTGATTAAAAATTTGGTGAGCCCGCCAGAACCTCACTGCCCATGGTTCATTTGCCCCAGCCAATAATGGGAATCCAATGAGGAATCCAAGCAGCTTCCTAGACTCTGTCCTAGGGACAGTCCCCACGGCCCTACCCCAACTGGGCACCACTGTCCTTCGGTATTTAAGTTAACCCTTATGACAGGGATATGATTTTTGGTTCCAATTTGAACAGACATCTCTTGGTGAGTATTTTGTGTGTGATGGCACATGAGCTTATTTCTTACTTTTCTGTCATTTGGCTTCTTTCTCCCTTCCTTTCATTTGCCTCCAAGTAGGGGTTTGGGTTTGTTGCCTTAGCCTTTTGCTTGCTTAAGAAAGGTTGACTAGGAAGCCCTTTGGTTCAGTTGGTGAAGCCCCAACTTTTAGAGAGGAACTAACACCCACAGAGATTCTCTGGGCTTCATTTGGTTTGTTTGTTGCTACAGCTTTGGGTATCTTTGGATAAAACCAGCCATGTTCTAAGTGGAAAATAGGAAATGACAATTCAATCCCCAAATGCAGCTCTTTTGGCTGTATTCTCCAAAGTTGAGCAATGTTTAGTTATAAACCTATAAAAACAAAAAATATTACATTCTTTTGCAACACTTCTTGGCCACATATTTGTTAGACTCTGGAGAAAATAGCCAATTAACACATCCGTAACTCATAATACCATGCTACAATGAGATTTGTTTTATAAAAGGGAAAAATAGGATGACATACCTTATGTTCCATCTTTTATGATTTCAGAATATCAGAATAAGCCAGCTCAGGAAAAATGTAAAGTTTTACTCCAATAGCACAGTGACACTCTGAAGTATGTGCTACCCAATTCTAACCAGGGAAAAGAGGATATTTTGATTAGTTTATTGAATTAAATCCCCATATAGCTCCTCTACTCTATGGAGGTGACAGAGTGCCTGTCCCTCCCCAGCAGCCCTAGTCCTAAAAACTTGAGCCCCAACAAGGCCCTGCACCAGTACCTTGTACCTTGGGGGGCCAAGCGGTAGGAATGGTCTTTTCTTCTATTTGATCAGCGAGCCACTCATTCCCAAGGAGGGCAATATACGCTAAGGTAAGTCCCACTTGGAGCTTTGATGGCAGGGGACAACCTTCAGGAAAGATTTAGATCCACTCTCCATTCTCTGCCTTGTATCTGTTTAATTGAATAAGCAATATGACTATTTATAGAAATGATTTCAAGAGGATGAAAAATTTGTTCTCATCTATTTTGCCACCCATGACCTCACTTGGGCAGATGTACAAAATTTATTAATCACTCTCCTTACTTCTGAGGAACACTATATGGTGCTAAAAAAGCTAGGGAAGAAGCTAATTGGCTGCTGCTGAAACCCCCAATCACCCCCTAAATGCTGATGCCATAATGGTTCTTCCTAACATGGATCTCAACAATGCAGACAAAGGGAAGCTCAAATACTATTGGGATTGTATTGTAGTTGGGTTTTTAAAAAGGGGCCCCAAAACGAAAAACAAAAAAGTTTTAAAAAAAAGCTCAAGAAGTTAAGCAAAAACTTCAGAATTTGAAAAAAAAAATTGAGAGATCTGAGGCACCAGAAAATTTAAAAATGGGCAATGTTTATCAGGCAAGGTGACACAGACATTCAAAAGAAACTCCACAAGTTAGGGGATTCATTGGGAATGCCTGTATTACTGTTGGTTAAAATTGCCTTTAATGTTTTTGACAGCAGAAACCAAGTACAACAAAGAAAAGATCACTGAAAAGTGAAACAGCAGGCTATTTTGTTAGCTGTTGCCCTAATTCAAGGGAATCCAAAACCAGGGTCACTACAAGGATGAGATCAACCCAAGGTAAGAAGTTTGGGGTCTCATCAGTGACCCTACTGTAAAGAAGAGACCCATTGAAAGACAGAATGCCCAAGCTCATGAGCTGTCTTGAGGAGCCAGAGCCCTTAGCTGACCACCAGATGGTCAAAATGTCAATAGTGACCTGGAATGAAGGGGCCTAAGGGTTCCTGTATACCTTGCAAAATCTGCCATCAAAAGGAACCCCAGGCTATAGTAGCAAATAAGCTCATAGATGTTTTGGCTGATACTAGGGGCACCTATTCAGTACTAAATACCTGGTCCTCCTGGTATTTCAAATCAAACTATGGATGTAATGGGAGTCTCAGGAGAAGTATTGACTAAAACCCTTTACAACCACCCTGGACTGACACATAGGTCACATTCACCTTAAACATAATTATCTATATATGTTGAATGCCCTACCCCTTCACTAGGTTATGATTCATTAACTAAACTGAAATGCTGAGTTAATTTTGTACTTGGATATATGGATATAAAGGTACCATCAGAGCAAGCTTGAGCCTTTCAAGCAAAGCTACTCCATCGAGGTGGAAAAGTCATATCAGAGCTGCCTGAAGACGTCATTGAAAATGTAAGATTGGATATTTGGGCAGATAGCAAGCCAGAAAGAGCAAAACTGGCAATATCCATACATGTTAAATTTCATGATGGGCTTAAGATTCCAAACCTCAGTGCCCCTTAAAGGTACAAGCTAAAATGAACATCAACCCATTCTCTCTCCCTTCTTGGAATTTGGTCTCACTTGTCCTTATCACTATACAATACACCTATTTTATCTGTACAAAAACAAAGCACCCAAGACTTGGTTTGTGCAAGATTTAAAAACCATTAACCAAATTGTAGTAGATATTCATATGGTGGTACCCACTCCACATACTATTAACAACTTTGGGGACATTCAGTGGTTCATTGGAGAGGATTTAAAAGATGCATTCTTTTGCATCCCTCTCAGTCCAGACACCCAAAACTAAGAATAAGCAGCAACATTGTGGGACAACCTTTCCTCAAGGCTTTAAGAACTCCCCTCCAGCACTGGAGGGAAATATTAGCCAAAGAGTAAAAGGGCCACCAGTTTCAATGAGGAACCCTTTTTACTTGGTTTTTGGTTGCTATCAAGACTAGAAAATAGTCTCACCTCAAAACATGATTTTGACCCCAAACTTTTGGTTACTGACTACCTATTCAGTACCTTTTGGTTACTGACCACCTATTCAGTGTTTTTGTTTCCTCCAATATCTATCTGTTAAATAGCCGGGCTATGAAATGTCACAGAGAAAAATGAATCTTTCCCTGACAGAAGGAAAGCATTACCACTACTCAAATACAGTCATGTACATTCTACTGTATCTCGATTCCCAATTTTGAACTCATTGGTAAACCCCTGTATGAAGTAATTAGAGGTAGAGGAAATGGGCTTCTTAATTCTGAAGAATGCCATAGGCATTCCAAGTTACTGAAGAGAAACTATTCAAAGCTTCCACTTTAGGCCTTCCAGAAAGTATTTTATTTGTCCATGAGAGGCAAGAGATCAATCTGGGAGTTCTAACTCAGAATTGGGAGAACATAAAAGTAACTATTGTGTATTTTTCCAAACAATTGGACCTAATAACTAAGGGATGGCCTGTGTGTTTGAAAGCAATAGTGGCCTGTGTGAAATATTATAAGCAGCAGAAAGATTTGCTTTAGGGTAGCCTATCATACTGCAGACAAGGCAAATATCAGGCTATCCTATTGAACAATCTCAATTTTAGTTTGAACGTAATGACTTTGTTCCCTACTAACTCTGAGAGACCCACACATGACTGCATACAAATAATTTAAAAAAGTTTCTTCCAGCCATTCCAATTTAATGGATCTACTTGTGGAAAAACCCTACCTTGTAATATTCTCGGATGGGAATTTTATTGATCAGGTACGATAAAAAAAAATTAGCTATGCAGTGGCGACCCATCAACAGACATTGGAAGTTCAGAAGCCTTCCCTTCAGGTACCTCTGCTCAGAAAACTGAGATAGTATCTCTCAGAAGAGCCCTCTATTTAGGTTCAGGACAAGAGAGTGACTGTTTTTTATTGATTCTATATATGCTTTTTCAGTGGTTTACACACATGGATCCATCCAGAAGAAAATGGGTTAACTATCAAAATAGAAAAATTATGCAAAAGAGATTTTACAATTATTGAAGGCTGTTTGAGAACCCAAGGAGGTAGCTATTGTCTACTGCTGAGGAGACCAGAAATCAAACTGCTTGGTTGTACCAGGGAACAGTGATGTAAATCAAGCTTCCAAGCTTAAACATCTTACAAAAGTGATAGTCATTCACCAAAGCACCCGTTATAGGTGAGATGCTACTCTCCAATGGATCCTAAAGTATACTGTGGGTCCCAATCTTCAGATAAATATTTAAGTGATAGTCCAAAATCTACTAAAAAACCTTTCTGCTAAAAAAAACAAAAATGTAAGTCTGGGCTCCCACCAATTTTAAAAGGTATACCCTCTACAGGCAGTTATTTTGTAACAACACTGGCAAACAGACTTTACCACAATGCCAAAACAACAGGTAATTTTCAATATTTGCCAGTATTTGTAGATACTTTTCCAAGTTGAGGTGAAGCTTTCTCATGCATTTAGAGAAGGACTCAAAAGTTGTCAAGAACAAAATTATTCCTAAATTGGATTACCACTAACAATGCAGAGTAACAATTGAGTGGCATTTGTGGTGAAAGTACAGTGCCTTGGATTTTCAATGGAAATTACACACTTCCTGGAGACCCCAATTGACTGGGAAAACAGAAAGTCCATACACTTAAAAAAGCTTTGGCACAATTAGCTTGGAAAATGCCCTGCTTCTGGCTACAGTAGCCCCTACAAGTAAGGTTGGTTTAAGATTTTATGGACTGTCATAGGTTAGACCCTTTCTACAGTCTTTTCATGACATAGGAGTTCTTGATGGGGCTTAAATTAGGAAACTGGATACTACCAGGTGCATTTAATCTTTAGGAAATACGCTAACTACTATATATAAATTTGCTTCCTATAGGTTGATATACCCTACAGATGTGCTCTTGCACCACCTAAATCCCAGAGACTTGGTGTTATTGAAGATTGGGAAGAACAGGCACCCAGAAGAGCAACTCTAACCTCCTTGAACAGGACATTTTGAGGTGCCATTGACTACCTATTCAGTAAAACTCAAGAGTATTAAGCCATGGATTCACCACACCCAAGGTAAGCTGGATCCACAAGAATTCACAGGTCGCCTATACACCGTCAGCAAGGAAAACATTGGAAAGGACTGTGCTTGCACCAGAAAACTTCTGATGTACCTGAAATAGCTATTTAGTACAGCTGGTTGGAAAGGAGCAATCTATGGTAAGTAAAAAATAACCTTCTCATCTACGAATAACTTATACATTATGAAAGGTATTCTTTTTTTGTATTGCATTTTCCTATCGTTTACAAGTTCTCATGCTTGGGAAGATCTAGGATTTCTCAAACTTTGGCCAAGGCTGGCAATCCTCCTCACTGTTGGATATGTCACCCTAAGGCACAGTGTGTGACCACAGCAACCCAATAGTGATGCCTATCATCAACTTCTTTCTGGTCTCTAAGTTTTCAATACATCCAAATTGACAAACTACATTAGCATATAGGGTCAGATTAATTAAGTTGACTTTCCTCGCTGTTGCCATCTCTCATTTTAACTATCCCAAAATATTGGCTCCTCACATTCAGTAATTGAGATCCACCCCAAGAAGCTTGAAACAGTTAATAACTTCACCTCTTGTAAAAACAATTGAAACTTTTTTCCTTTCACCACCTTCCAGAGACTTTGTGGAAACACTCTTAACAAACGTTGCTCATCTGATTCTGCTCCTCTTGGTACAATACTGACAAATAAAAAACCTGGCCCCATGGGACCCCCACATCCTCTCCTCTCAGTTACACAAAACTTAATCATACTTATTGGTTTCAAATGGTACCCTTAGTGATTTCACAGAACAAAAGTATTGAGCCCCCTGAATTAACAGAAACACTATGTGCACCTCAGGTTACTTTTATGACTAGGAATATAAACACTTAAATGGCTGGAGCATGGGAAGTACTTGTCTTTTAGGACTTTTGGTCACCCCTTTTAGATATTATAATTCTGATAAAGTCAGTCATCTGACTGTTTTTCTGAAACTGTTTTATAGGTTAAAGTGAGAATACTACAAAACATTCTCATTATTTTTCCAGCAATCAGGAGGAAAAAAATTTGGTACATATTTGGGAGACCATTACTTCCATGGTGGAGAATTATATCACGTGAACATATAAGTAGAAACCTTTCAATAACTTTTGGAATCATAGTGAATAACACTGCCCAAATCATACATGGAAGCCCAACAAAAGGCCTTTGACTCTTTGGCTAGAGTAATTAAAAAAAATTTTTTTTTCAACGTTTTTAATTTATTTTTTTGGGGACAGAGAGAGACAGAGCATGAACGGGTGAGGGGCAGAGAGAGAGGGAGACACAGAATCGGAAACAGGCTCCAGGCTCCGAGCCATCAGCCCAGAGCCTGACGCGGGGCTCGAACTCACAGACTGCAAGATCATGACCTGGCTGAAGTCGGATGCTTAACCGACTGCACCACCCAGGTGCCCCTGGCTAGAGTAATTTTAAATAACAGAGTAACTTTTTATTTTACCAAAACAAGGAAGTTTTTGTGTAGTGGCTAATTCATCACAATGTACATGTACTAATATTCCCTCAGAATTTAAAATTCCTCTTGACAAAGTGAGACAAGTTACTTGGTTACAAAAATCTCCCCTAAAGTCCAAGAATAGACTTGGACTGGTTTTTAGGGATATTTTCTTGGATTCCCCCAAGAAATTAGGAATATTCACATGGAATAATCTTAGTAAAACTGACCTAACTCTCCTTCTTTGCAACTTAATCATAAAATGTGCTATAAAATATTGTACTGAAACTGTTAACCAACGAATCAGTAATGCAAAATATTGGGTTTTAACCTAAAAATAAGGAATATTTCCTAATGAGTGCAAAAAGTCTCATTTATCTAAGTCTGATCTTTACCCTCTTTTAGCAGGAAGGAGCTAGAGCCACCATGATCCCAATTTCCTCAAGAATGAGGAATAACAAAAAGACAGTGGGGACTCAAATCAGTAACCAAAGAGTTAATGGAACTAAGAAGTGCAACTACAACTTTTTACCAAAATCAGCTTGTTCTCAAAATGCTGTCTGCCACCATGTTTCTGTAAGATAACAACATTCTTGCCTGACACCATGATAACAAAATAATGATTTAGTTGTTTTGCAGAGACTCAGGCCTTGACAAAGAAACTGGCCAGAACCAGTCAGGACTACCAACTTTCTCTTTGAGCATGTGTAAGTATCTCATGGATGGACTTCTGATGTATAGGAGCCTAAAAATCCACCCTTGGATCATGCCACGGATGCCATTTTCTGGTCATGGATCACATTGCAACGTATGCAGAAGATCTGTGCAAACAGCGACACAAAAATGACTTTGAACCTCTCTCAGTAACTTCCTTTATCTGATTTGATTGTTTATTTAGAGAGAAAATCTTAAACAGGATCCACACTCAGCACGAGCCTGATACGGGGCTTGATCCCATGACCTTGGGATCACAACATAAGCCAAAATCAAGAGTCACATGCTTAACTGACTAAAAACAAATAAATGGAGGGGCACCTGAGTGGTTCAAAGTCTTGTAGCTCTTCTCTCCTGTACCCAGATTCTTTTGCCTTTAAATATCCCTCATTCTACCACTACAGGAAGCAGGTTTGGGGCTTGCTCTTCCATCTCCTCATTTGGCTGTCTCTCAAACCCTTTCCTTGCTGCACATTGGGCAACTAAAGTTGAGTTCAACTAAATATATAGTAGGCCCATGTGGGGAATAAGCTTAGGAATTCCCTGGGCTTACACCGATGGGTTAACAAGGAATAAAGAATTAGAAAGCCATAGGATGCTTACATCCAAGCTTGGGCAAACCAGATTAGGTAAATAAGTATAGATAAGTTGGGACAAAGGTATAGGAAGTAAACAAAATTAGGTATTCAGGGTAGAAATGTGCCCCTCCCCCCCCCCATTTAGTACAATAGCAGAAAGCTGCTTTCACAGGAAGA
>NW_026059671.1:0-18667 GCF_023721935.1 Panthera uncia | reverse complement strand
AGAGACAGAGAGAGACAGAGCACAAATGGGGGAGGGGCAGAGAGAGAGGGACCCTGTCATAACTTAAGGGAGACGGTTGGTTGAGGGAGTGGGACATAGGGTGTTGAGAAGAGATGGGAGGAAATTTTGATAGTAACAGATTGGATAGCAAAGGTGATATGTTGGGCTTCAAGTTTCTGTCTTGTGTCAGGGAGGAAGCAACGGCCTAAAACTCAACCTAATCCTAAATCCCAGGCTCGTCGTATTCGGAAGGAACCACCAGCTTACGCAGCAGGTATGTTTTCTGTTGGAAGCTTTGGGGTATCAAGGTCTCGCACTCTGTTTGTTGTTGTTGTTGTTGGTCAAGGAGTGATGTTACAAAGAGTTTCTTTAAGGAGGCAGTTATTAAGGGTATGGGTTTGGAGGCCAGTCAGACCCTCCTTTAAGTTTTGGCTTTTAACTCATTTTCTGGTCTGCCTTCATCTAGTTAACTTCTGCAGGCTTTAGTTACCTTGTTTCTAAATAGGGATAATGAAGGTAGTCAGAATTTTCATGGAGACTAAATGGGGATAAAAACATTTAAGAACATCTTCAGACACACAGGAAACAGGAAATTGGCTGTTATATATCTAAGTATCCCATTATTATATGCTGCTGTGAAAATGTTGCCCATTGTTGGTTATACCTCAGTAAAGCTAGAAAAAAAAATGTTGCCCAGTTCTTTAAGCTGCTGGGCTTTTGAATGGTTCTCAGATGGTTTTCGTCGTGGAGGACTGAGTAGGAGTATCAGAAACTCCTCATTGTCTGAAAAAAAATTACTTCTAGAAAGAGTCTTTTCCCCAGGAAGGAAAAAAAATGATACTTTTACTAAATTCCAGGAATACGTTTTCTGTTTCTAGAGAATTCTGCAAATTATGAAGTGTTTCTTTCTCTGCTTTGTAGGCAGTTTGGAGGAACAATGGTACCTAGAAATCGTGGATAAAGGCAGTGTCTCCTGTCCTACCTGCCAGGCGGTGGGGAGGAAGACCATAGAGGGCTTAAAGAAACACATGGAGACCTGCAAACAGGTTAGAGATTTTGTGGCGTTTCATAAGGGTTATGACCTTTTCCCATACCTCAGACAACTATCGCTGTGTCAGTGTGCTGATTACTGTGGAGAAGCAGCAGCATTGTGTTACAAGGAAAACAGAGGCTTTAGAGTCTGACAGACTTGGGTTTGAATCTTCATTTAGCCACTTACTGGTTGTGTCATTTAGCTTTTTATGTGTGGACCTTGTTTTTCTCATTTATCTTACAAATTATACAAATAATTTTATGTAGTCCCTGAGGGGATAAGAAAGAAATAATACATGCTGAGTGCCCACCCCGTTACTCGGCAAATGTTGGCGCTCAGTAAATGGTAATTCTTACTCCTTTAAAAATGAGTTACTTTTACTTCTTTACCCTTGAGGATGTGACACTGAGGTTGTGGGGTTTTGAGATTCTTTGGGTTTTGGAAATAAAGGAGACACAGACGAGAGCATCCGGGTAGGACTTTGTTACATTCTGTTTCTCTGTTGAACAACCTGACACTGAGCAGTATTTCTTCCTGTAGGAAATGTTTACTTGTCATCACTGTGGGAAACAACTTCGTTCACTGGCAGGGATGAAGTATCACGTGATGGCAAATCATAATAGCTTGGTAAGAGTATCTTCTGTCCTGTATGAGCCTGTGTGTGTTTGGATGTCTTTACTTAGATGAGTGCGGATAACCCAGTGGAGGTGTCTAAGGCTCTGGGGCTTTATAGGGGTGTGAGTAAGAATACCTTTTTGATAGAAGAGTCATGCACATGAAACCTTTGTGGTGGGTATTTGTGTGTTTAGGTTAGCCCCAGAGGTTCGTCTCCTGGAAGATAGAGGCTCTGAGCTCTTATTTGCATTACATTTGCTTCCTTGTCTGTCTAGGAGAAGATGGAGAAAGCCAGGAGTCAGATAACTAAGCTTCATGGGCATCGGCTTAGGTGCTAGTCCAGTCCTTGATTCTCCTATGATACAATTTTTTTCTGTATCTGTCTTTTCCATGAATCATCTGCTTGTTTGCTTGTCTTGCTTTCTAGCCCATTTTGAAGGCTGGAGATGAAATAGACGAACCAAGTGAGAGAGAGCGGCTCCGAACAGTTTTAAAGAGACTGGGAAAGCTCAGGTGCATGCGCGAGGTAAGAGCCCAGGGACAGTGTCTCCTTCTGCCTGGAGTCTTGAATCAATGTCTTTCTGTTATTTTGTTCCATTTCTTCTCTCTTGTAGACCTGGTTCTGTGTCATCTTACAGCGTAAGAGTGGCTCCTGCTTTTCCAGCTGTTTTGAATTCATTAGTAGCTCTTTATTTTTTTTCTCATCTCCACAAACTTATTTCCCCCCTCTTTCCCTTTGTTCAAAGGAGTTTCTTTACCATCCTTTTTTAGTGTGATGAAAAGGATCTTAGTATTCTCACTGTGAGGAGCTTTGCCATTGCTGGGTGTATGATACTGGGGTGGAGTCGAGTCACAGACCAGAGAGGAAGCTCTGCCACAGGGGAGACACACAGATCCAGTTTACTGAATGCCAACTAAACTGTTTGACTGTCACGGTTGGTAGTGGACAGGACAGGCGTTCGGCCAGGCACAAGGGCCAAGGAAAGGTTGTGCCAATGGGAAGTGTTGGAGAGGGTCTAGTGATACCAGAGGATCTATTTACGTGAGGTGGTGGTTGAATGCTTTGTGGCTGTTGAGAAATTGAGAAATCATGTCAAAAGATGTAAGATTATAGTTCAGGCCTTTCTCCTGTGTTCAGAGTTGCTCTAGTAGCTTCACCAGCATCATGGGATATCTGTACCATGTCAGAAAATGTGGCAAAGGGGCTGCAGAGCTGGAGGAGATGACCCTGAAATGTCACCACTGTGGAAAGCCATATAAATCGAAGGCTGGACTTGCGTATCACCTGAGGTCAGAGCATGGGCCTGTGAGTACTGATTACTTTCCAGACCCTGTTTGGGGATCTGTTTTTTGGGGACTCCTTACTCCGACATCTTCCCATACATCCGCTGTTCCTTATTTGTATCCCCTTTTAATCTTTGAATGCTTTTGTTTTCCTTTCCTTATTTTTCCTTGGTTCTCTTATTTCTGCCTTTTGAACGTAATTAGGTTAGAGAAATCAAAGTTCAGCGTGTAATCTGTGCAGAAGTAAACTCATTATTATACTTTTAAAGCTTAAGGCATTCCGATTTAGCTAGAAATTTTGTGGAAATTTCTGTCCGGCTGGTTCTTCCATTCCAATTTTTTTGTCTTGATTTTTTTCCCCCTTGATTACATTTCTAGGCTTCCCCCACCTCATGTTTCTTTTTAGAATTCAATTTCAAGGTATAATTTACATATGATAATTAATATTCACCCTTTTAATTTTTTAATTTTTTATTTTTTTTAATGTTTATTTTTTGAGAGCGAAGACAGTATGGGGGGGTGGGCGGAGAGAGAGAGAGAGGCACAGAATCCGAAGCAGGCTCCAGGCTCTGAGCTGTCAGCACAGAGCCTGATGCGGGGCTCAAACCGATGAACTGTGAGATCATGACTTGAGCCGAGGTTGGACGCTTAACCGCCTGAGCCACCTAGGCGCCCCAATATATTCACCCTTTTTAGTGTGCAGTTATGAGTTTTGACAAATACATAGTCATGTAGTCACCAGCACAATCAAGATATAGAACGATTTGACCACTGATTTATTTTCTGTCCCTATAGTTTTGCTTTTTTCACAATGTCCTATAAATGGAGTCATACCATATGTAGCCTTCCTTTTGAGTCTGGCTTCTTTCACTTAGCATAATACATTTGAGACTCATCCATGTGTTGCATGTATCATTAATTTATTTCTTTTTATTTCTGTCTAGGATTCCATTGTATGGATGTTTCACAGTTTCTTTATCCATTCATCAGTTGAAGAACATTTGGGTTGTTCCCATATTTTGGCAATTATGAATAAAGTTACTATAAACATTCACATAAAAGGCTTTTGTGTGAAAATAAATTTTAATTTCTCTTGGGTAAATACTTAGGAATGGGATAGCTAGGTCATATGATAAATGTATGTTTAACTTTATGAGAAACTGCCAAACTCCTTTTCAGTGTGGCTGTACCATTTTGCATTCTCACTAGTAAAATATGAGAATTCCAGTTGCTTTGTATCCTTGTTAGGATTTGCTGTTGTTAATTTCATTTTTTTCTTAGTCCATTCTATTAGGTATGCAGTGGTATTTCACTGAAGTTTAAATTTGCATCTCCCTAGTGACTAATGACATTGACCATCTTTTCATTTGTTTATTGGCAATGTCAGTTGTTAGTGAAGTGTCTTCTTTTTTGAAGTGGCCATTGAAATCCTTTATTATTGGAGTTTTGTTGTCTTACTAGGAAGTTTTGAGGATATTCTGAGTTTTTTATATATTTTGGACAGAAGCCCTTCATCAGATACATGTTTTGCAAATATTTTCTCCCAGTCTATAGTTTGTCTTTTCATTTATTTACAGCGTTCTAAATTTTTTTATAAGTTTATTTATCTTGAGAGGGAGAGAGAGCACCCAAGCAAGGGAGGGGGAGAGGGAGAGAGAGAAGCCCAAGCAGGCTCTGCTTAGTGTGGAGCTTGATGTGGGGCTTGATCTCACAGCTGTGAGATCATGACCTGAGCTGATATCAAGAGTCAGATAGATGCCCAACCGACTGAGACGCCCAGGAACCCCTATAGTGTTTTTCAAAGAGCATAGTTCTTAAGTTCGATTTATCATTTTTTCCTTTTATGGGTAATGCTTTTTTTGTTTTTGTTTCTAATATCTCTTTGCCCAACCCAGTTTTCTTTTCATTTCTTTTTTTTTTTTTTAATGTTTTTATTTATTTTTGAGAGAGACAGAGTGTGAGTGGCGGAGGGGCAGAGAGAGCAAGAGAGGGAGACACAGAATCTGAAACAAGCTCCAGGCTCTGAGCTGTCAGCACAGGGCCAGATACGGGGCTTGAACTCATGAACTGTGAGATCATGAACTGAGCCACCCAGGCACCCCCCAACCCGATTTTCTATTGCTGCTATAAAAAATCACAAGGGGGCCTGGGTGGCTCAGTCGGTTGAGTGTCTGACTTTGGCTCAGGTCATGATCTCACAGTTCTTGGGTTCCAGTGCTGCATCTGAGCTGTCAGCACAGAGCCTGGAGCCTGCTTCTGATTCTGTGTCTTCCTCTCTCTCTGCCCCTTCCCCACTCACACTCTTGTCTCTCTCTCAGAAAATAAGACATTTTAAAAAAATCACCACAGAATTAATGGCCTAAATAACACAACTGTATTGTTTCAGTGTATTAGGCCCGAAGTCCAGGGATAGCACAGCTCAGCTGGCTCCCCTGTGTAGGACCTCACCAGGCTGGCATCAAAGTGTCAGTAGGACTGTTCCTTTTTGGAGGCTCAAGGGGAGAATCTGTTTTGAGGCTCGTTAAAATTAAGACTTGAGTTCCATGCAGTTAGTTGTAGGACCTCATTTCCTTGGTTGCTGTAGGCCGAGAGTTGTTCTCGGGTTCTGAAGGCCATCTATGTTCCCTGGCTTGTGGTCCCTTCCTCTTCAAGTCAGCAGCAGTATCGAGTCTCTCTCACACTCTGAATCTCTCCTGCCTTTTCTTCTGTCACACCTCTCTTACTTAAAGTCAACTGATTCTGGACTTTAATTAGATCTACAAAGTCCTTCACAGCAGCACATAGATTAGCGTTTAATTGAATAACTGATGACTGTAGCCTAGCCAGGGTGACACATCAAAAAACCATTACACCTAGGATTACAAAAATGTCCTCCCTTTGTTTCTTCTAGAAGTTTTATAGTTACATGGTTTACATTTCGTTTTGAGTTAATTTTTATAGGTAGTATGAGGTAGGAATGGGTTGAGGTTCATGTCTTTGCACATGGCTATGTCTTGACCTTTACTTATTAAAATAGAACAGACTTTACTCTAAGAAATTTTTTATATCCGCAAAATACGCATGAAGGTGGTAGAGCTTTATGCTAGTGGTTAGCAAGCCAGTGAAGAGCTTTTGATACTTAGAGCAGGAAGGATAGCCCTTAATCATTGGCTTTGATGGAAGCCACTTCTCAGGCCTGTGTTTTGCTATGTCTCATTCTTGCAGATCTCATTCTTTCCAGAGTCAGGACAGCCAGAGTGCTTAAAGGAGATGAGCCTGGAGCCAAAGAGTGGGGGTCGAGTTCAGAGGCGTTCTGCCAAGATAGCTGTGTACCACCTGCAGGAGCTGGCTTCTGCTGAACTGGCCAAGGAATGGCCTAAGAGGAAGGTGCTTCAGGATTTGGTGCCTGATGACCGGAAGGTAAAGTAGAAACTTGCATTAATTTTGAACCATGTCTGATGTTGTGCTTAGTACATACGGAAAAGTAAATGCACTTGAGTACATGATAAACAGTATGTTGCTTCTTTTTTTTTAAATTAATTAATTAATTTATTTTATTTTTTAAAAAATATATGAAATTTATTGTCAGATTGGTTTCCATACAACACCCAGTGCATCCCAAAAGATGCCCTCTTCAATACCCATCACCCACCCTCCCCTCCCTCCCACCCCCCTTTAGCCCTCAGTTTGTTCTCATTTTTTAAGAGTCTCTTATGCTTTGGCTCTCTCCCACTCTAACCTCTCTTTTTTTTTTTTTCCTTCCCCTCCCCATGGGTTCCTGTTAAGTTTCTCAGGATCCACATAAGAGTGAAAACATGGTATCTGTCTTTCTCTGTATGGCTTATTTCACTTAGCATAACACTTTCCAGTTCCGTCCACCTTGTTACAAAGGGCCATATTTCATTCTTCCTCATTGCCACATAGTACTCCATTGTGTATATAAACTACAATTTCTTTATCAGTATGTTGCTTCTTAATTCTTAGAGATGGAGTATGTCTGATCCAGCTTCAGTGTTTGGATCCATATGGGTCCTAGAGAGACCGTCTGTTTCAGAAGTTCCTTAAGGAACCCTCTTAATTTTGAACTGCTTCTGGAGGGAATCCGAATTCCAGATTCGTCTTTTTTGTTAGTCTTTGTTTCCACTTTGTTAGTTTTTTGTTAGTCTTTTGTTAGTCTCTGTTTCCACTTTGTTAATTTGTATGTAGTAGTTTATATTTAGTTTAGATAAAGGATTTCAGTTTGTTTTTCTAGCAACAGAACTCCTCTCCCCACCCACTTTTTTTTCCCAAATGAAAATTATATAAAACACCAATATGTAGAATAACTTAAAATAGAGTCGCTGGGGTGCCTAGGTGGTTCAGCTGGGTAAGTGTCCAACTTCAGCCAAGGTCATGATCTTGTAGTTTGTGAGCTTGAGTCCCATGTTGGGCTATCTGCTGATAGCTCAGAGCTTGGAGCTGCTTCGGATTCTGTGTCTCATTCTCTCTCTGCCCCTCCCCTGCTCATGCTCTGTCTGTCTCTCTCTCTCTCAAAAATAAATATTAAAAAAAAAATTAAAAATGGAGTTTCTGTATGTAACTAGGGGTAGTGAGCCCAAAACTTTGCCTACTTGGCCTTCTCCTTGATACTTTTATCATTCCTTCCATGGCCCCAAGTGTACTTCTCAGGGTTATAGAATGTAGCTTAGAAGCCTTTGGTTTAAAATAGATCATAGACCAAAGGAACATATTTGGCCAAGAGGAGATAAGGAGTATATGACTATGGGGTAGTCATGGGAAGGGCTTGGGAGGATATACGAGTAAAGATTAAGGTTAGAGCTAAGGACCTATTACTCTCCATGGTATCAAGAAAGATAGTTTAGATTTGGCCTAGGGCTTTGACTCATGAGGGGAATGTCATATATTATAAGAAAATGTCAATTCGTGGAAGTGGATACCTTTTATTTGGTCTAAAAACCAGTCCTACTGGTGTCCAAGGAGTTGGATCCTGTTCTTGAGTATCAGAGCATCCTTTTTTGTTTCAGACTCATTGCTACTTTTTTACTGCCACAGGCTAAAGTATGTGGTTATCTAAATTTCAGTTTAAATGTGAATTTTGTACAGTGGTATGTATCTTATGATATTGTAGTCCGTTTGCTTTCACTGTGTTGATCGGTGTAGGGAATTAGACATAAATATTTGTTAACTGATTGATAAGGTTTGCTAGTCTTATCTAGCAGATACTCTCCTAAAATCATCAGTTTTATAGTTTGACATTGTGTAGGTTAAAGGCGTTATTATTTTGTTTTGTTTTAAACTAAAAATTTAATTGGAATAGATAATATATTCTTGTTCAGAAGTCAAAATGATAATAAACATTGAGATATCTCACTCTCACCCCATCCTTGTTCTAGCCTGTATCCATGGTAGCCATTCTTACCGGTTTCTTGTGTGTCCTTCCAGTGTTTTTTAATGCAAATACAAGCAATATGGTCTAGGAAAAACTCTTGTGTTTTCTTTTACTCACATACTACTACACACTTAACACTTCTGACACCAGATGTGTGGGTTTTTCCCACACAGACTAATTTTCTAACACCATCTGCGTGTCCTACAATTTAATTCAGTCCTGACACTGTTCCAATTTCAGGTGCCAGTCACAAGTCCCAGGTTGTCATCTGTACTTCTGACTGACTGGGCTAAAAATTGGAGTTCCCATGCTCCCCTCCCTGGTTTAGGTAATTTGCTAGCATGGCTCACAGAACTCAGGGCAACGTGTTTACTGGTTTGTTATAAAGGATATAATAAAATCTGCAGATGAACAACCAGATGAAGAAATACAGAGTGAGGTCTAGAAGAGTCCCCAGCATAGGAGCTCCTATCCCTGTGGAGTTGGAGGTGTATCACCCTCTTGGCACATATATATACTCTCTGAACCCCATAATTTTGGGACTTTTATAGAGGCTTCATCACATAGGCATGATTGATTAACTATCCCTAGCCCCTTTCCCTCTCTAGAGAATGGGGAATGTGTCTGAAAGTTCAAAGCTTCTAATCAAGGCTTGGTTTTGCCAGTGGCTAGCCCACCGAGGAGCCCACAGAGTATTACCTCATCAAAACAAAAGATACTCCTATCACCCAGGAAATTCCAAGGGATTTATGAACTCTGTCCAAATACTGGTATTACTCAGAAAATTAGTAGGTGTTTTAGGAACTCTCTATCAGGAACCAGGTTCAGAGACTGAGTATTAGCAGGAACTGAGGGCAGAGACCAATAAATATTTTTTCTTGTTTCACAAATATATATTTCTTTCTTTTAAATGTTTCCATTTATTTTGAGAGAGAGAGCACATAAGCAGGGCAAGGGCAGAGAGAGGGAGAGACAGAATCCAACACAGGACTCGAACTCACAAACCGTGAGACCATGACCTGAGCTGAAATCAAGAGTCAGAAGCTTAACTGACTGAGCCACCAAGACACCCCTATATTCCTTTTTCAAAAATCTTTTTATTTGGAAATAATTTTAGACTTACTGAGTCATTGCAAAATTAGTACAGAGTACAGAGTTCCCATATGCTCTTTACCTGGCTTCCCCTAATGCCAACATCTTACATAACCAATAACATAGGATCCCATCAAGATCTCACATTTAATTCTCTTTACTGAGTCTCCTTGGTCTCTTCCCATCTGTTATCATCCTTCTGGCTTTATTGATCTTTTGTGCTCTTGACACTTTTGAAGAGAACAGGCTCGTTGTTTTGTGGAATATCCCTAATATGGATTTGTCTAGTGTTTGCTCAAGATTAGATTGAAAGTTATATGTTTTTGTCAAGATTACCACTGAAGCAGTGTTTGCCTTTCTCAATGTACCATATTAGGAGGTATATGATGTTGATGTGTCTTTTTTACCAGTGATAACTTTGATCACTTGATTAGGGTGTATTGTCCAGTTTTCTCCAAGGCAAAATTACAGTTTTCCTCTTTGTAATTAGTGAACATTTTGTTGGGATAGTGACACTGTGCAACTACCCTGTGTCTTATCATACCTCTGCCCACTTGCTGTAGCATCCGTCAGTGACTCTTGCCTGCAACAGTTATTATTATGGTTGTTTGCCTAATGATGGTTTGTGTTTCCATTACTTCTTCCATAAATTATTAATTGAAATTCTGTGAGAAAATACGTCCTTTTTTTCTCTTAATCTATTTATATCAGTATGGACTCATGGATATTTTATTGTAGGTGTATAATCCAGTGCTATTATTATTCATTTTTTGGCTCAAATTGTTCCCGATTTGGCCATCAAGAGCTCTTTGCAGTGGGCCCCTGTGCCTTTTTGACATGCTTCTATCATTTTTTTGAGTACTCTTTGACAACATAAGGTGCTGTAGAGTCATCTTGTGCATTCCCTTCCCCCGCCCTGGAATCAACCATTTCTCTAAAGAATGCTGGTTTCTTTTATTGGAGAATATACTTAAAAAACAAGATTTGAATGCTGGGTGTACTCATTCCTGCTGGGGTGTCATTGCTTCTGGGCCCTCTTGGTGGCTAGAACTAGGATATATATGTATGTCTACTCGTAGATGAAAACACACACTCTGTGTTCATTTTTATGTCTGTCTGTATACATATTTAAAGCCATGATACCTTCACTTCCAGTCCAACACCACAAGTTTCATTCTTGCCTTCCTTTGTGCTTATTTGTAACTCCTTTCTCTAACAGTAAGAAAACCTAGCTCTCACTGTTTGTAATATATTTACTTATTTGCTTAGTCCTAATATAACATAAAGTGGTTTTACAATTATTAAGCCATACCCCTGTAAAAACAGGTTTATTAGCTATAGAAGAATATTTGTATATCATTCTTTTCATCTTCAGCCTTACAGTATATAGTCAAAGTACTCTTTTATTTTATTTTTTTAACTTACCTATTTATTTTGAGAGAGGGAGAGAGAGAGAGAGAAAGAGAATTCTAAGCAGGCTCCACACTAACATGAACTGTGAGATCATGACCTGAGCCAAAGTCAGATACGCCACTGACTGAGCCACCCAGGTGTCCCTCAAAGTATTATTTTACGGTTATTTAGATTGGCTTTCTCCCTCGCTCCCTTCATTATGCTTCTCATTTGTAATCCTTAGGTTCATGTGTTACTTTTCTTTACATTTTGAGTTCCCCCTACATCCTGTTTAATTGAAACTAGTCATTTCTCTTGGGGGGTATGTGAAACATTATCATAGTTCTAAAAGTCAGACCCTATACAAAAGGTCATCTTATAGAAGGGGCACTGCCCTCTTCCCAGCTTTCCCATTCTGAATACCCTTTTGTTTCCATCCTGTGCCCACCTTGCTCCCTGCAGAGACCACCACACTCAGTTTCTGCTTTATCCTTCCTGTATTTTTATGAGCTAGATGACCAGATACATGCATATTTTCTTACATCTTTTTCTTTCTCACATAGATACTCTTTTGTAATTTGCTTTACTTCACTTAAAAGTGTATCCTGGAAATCACTCCATATGTGTTCTTAGAGATTATCCTCGTTTCTTTTTTTTATAGCTGCGTAAACATGATAGTTTATTATATGAATATAATAGTTTATGCAAATATTCTCTTATCACTATAAAAGGATTTTAGATGGACCTGTATACCCTAGCTGCAGAAGAGAGGAGGTGCTTATAAATAAAGCCAGCTCTGTGCTCTGATTCCTCTTATAGATTTGGCAGAGTTCCTTTAGGCTGCCTTCCTTATTTCCTCTTACCTCTGGGTTTTGGTTCTGTTTTTCTGTCTCAGAAAGAGCATCAGCTTCTTTTCAGATACTTCCATTTTCCAAGCAGGAGGATTGTTTACTCACTGGAAATACAGCTATTACTTGTGGTGGACTTTGTAAGAACTGTCTCCACAGGTGCTAGCTGTCTCTTTTCTGGACACTATAGTAGTTGTAAGAAGAGACTAACTTAGGAGCACCTGGCTGGCTCAATTGGTGGAGCATGTAACTCTTGATCTTGGGGTTGTGAGTTCGAGCCCCACGTCGGGTTCTAAATAAATAAATAAATAAATAAATAAATCTAAAGAAAAGAGAGAGAGAGACTAACTTGGGTCAAGCATGTGAAGGCAAGTGTGAGGAATAATTTTGCTTGGGCAGTATAAGTAAAAATCATGTGTTCCATCCCCAAGTTCTCTCACATCTTTGTTTTAGGTTGAACCTTAATTTCTTTGTTTGCGTTTTTTTTAAATGTTTATTTTTGAGAGAGAAAATAGAGACAGACAGAGCATGAGCAGGGGAGGGGCAGAGGGAGACAGAAGGGAGACAGAATACAAAGCAGGCTCCAGGCTCTGATGAGCTGTCAGCACAGAGCCTGATACGGGGCTCGAACTCACAAACCACGAGATCACCACCTGAGCCAAAGTCGGATGCTCAATTGACTGAGCCACCCAGGTGCCCCTGAATTTTTTAAATACCAAAAATTAACATGACACCTTTGAAGAAAAAGGAGAAATGCAGATAAGCAGGGAAAAATCATTAAAGCTACTCAAAATTCTACCACCCAGAGAGGACTACTGTTAACATTTTGAGGTATAGCCTTCTAGCTTTTCCCCCATCTACATATATTTCTGTTGCATATGTTGTATATATATGTGTATATATGTACCATATTTATGAGTATATCTATATTTTACAGTACATATTTGTATCTTTGTCTTTTTCGTAATGAGTATTTTAACTGTGTAAATGCTCTGTCACTAGCTTTTTAAAACTGTAGATGAAGTGCTATATCTGAAAGTCTCCTCTCCTGCCCTCTGTTAAAAATCAAAACTATTCTAAGATTAAAAAACAGACAGTTATACTTACCAGTTTCAGATAAATTTGTATTTAAAGGGTCTTACATACTACAATATTTTTGGCACATGAAAATATGTTTGTCAGACTCCAGAATTACATAACCTAAAGAGTTGGGTATGAACCTTTTGGGATATTTTGGTTGGAAGTTGGATTCCTCCAATAAAATATTTCTTGTCTTGTAGTTAAAATATACTCGCCCTGGGCTTCCTACCTTCAGCCAGGAAGTACTACACAAATGGAAGTCAGATATCAAGAAATATCATCGCATTCAGTGCCCTAACCAGGTGGTTCTTTCTCATTCATTTTTTCAGTAAATGTTTATCAAGGTTATCAAACTTCTGTCTCAGTTACTGATTCCTTCATGACAAAGTTATCTGAACCTTAGTGGCTTAAAACATTAGTTATTTTATTTGTTCAGAATTCTGTGAATCAGTAATTCTGGCAGGGCTCAGAGAGCCTTCTCCTGCTAAACATGGCGTCAGCTGGGATCACTCATGGGTTGTATTCAGCTGCAAGCTCAGATGGGATCTGAACGTCCAAGATAGCTTCTGTGCAGCTAATTGAGCTGGGAGCTTCGCTCTCCACATGGCCTCTCTGTCCATGAGGTTGTAGTGGGTTACCAGCAGGGTACATGGCAACTGACTTCTTAGAGTGTTCCAAGAACATGCAGATGAAAGCTGTAGATCTCTCAGGCCTAGCTTCAGAATTTGTTCAGCAATATTTCCATGGCATTCTATTGGTCAAAGGAATCACAGGGTTAACCCAGATTCAAAGGGAGGGTGAATAGACTCCTCTTCTTACAGGGAAGAGTGGCAGAGAATTTCCATTATTTCTTTAATCCACCACAGCTGTATACACAGTACTTTGGGAAGGAGGATATCTACCAGAAACAGGAGACATATTTATACTAAAGAAGGCAGATTTAAAAAAAAAAAAAAAAAAAAAAAATCCAACCATGCAATTTTCTGTTTCTCTAAAAGTCAGAGAAAAAGTATCAGGGAAGGGAATATCTTAAGCCCTTCTTTTTTTAAAAAAATACCTTTTCATGGTTTTCCTTTTTCCTTTTGTGGCTTGTGTGTGAATTTTTTTCTGTTTGGTTTGTAGTACAATTTATTGGGCTTCTTCCTCTAAATGTAGGGTTGGTCAGTGTGAACGGCCAGATTGCTAAGAGAAGGATGAGGTTTGGTATAATCTTCACATTATTTCTTCTTCTCTCTTTCAGGGTTGTGAGGCTGTCTACAGTAGTGTATCAGGCCTTAAGGCTCACCTGGGCTCTTGTACCTTGGTTTGTAACTTTCTGAATGCTTTATCTTAATGTGATCTCTCAAACAAAAGTCTGACATGGAAGAGAATTCAGTTTAGGCGAACAGCTAGTCACCCTGTTTACTGTTAAGTTCAGAGGCTTGTTTAGTTTTTTATGTCCTAAAGATTCTTGATCTGGTATTGGATGGGATGTCCTGATATGTCCAAGATATAGAAGAAGCCAACATAGCCTTAAGTCTTATCAATTAAAAAAGTTGGAGGAAAAGTATTATTATTAGTTTTGAGTCTATATCAGGGAGGTAACTTTTTCTACCTGAGCCTGTCCTGCCCTGGACCTGCCCTGTTTATTGGGCCTTAAAATTTCTAGAATCAGTTTACATGTGCTTATCTGGATGATGAAGATCCTCTAATCCCACCTGAATTATATAGCCTCTGGGGATGGGAGGTAGACTCTAGCCCTGGGTGTCAGGCAAACAGATATTCACCTCACTGCATCTTTTCTGTGTTGACCCAGGTGCCCTCTGACTCACAGACATGGGGACTGCTGCCACTTTTTAATTCCATTCAGAAATATCTCCTCACACAAAATTAGCACCGTGGACACTCAGAGCTTCAGGAGGGGAGAGAAATCTCAGTTCAAAGCAGCAAGGGAGTGTAGGCATCCAACCCAGATCTGGCCACAAGTGCTTAGGAGTTTGTCATCATGATCTTAGTTTCTGAGTCCTTAAACTAGGCATTATGGACAATACACCTCTAAATCTGGATTTGCGAGGCACTCTTTGGAGCAGTGGATTATAGCGGGAAGAATTATACATTGGTGCCTCTGGTGAACTTCAGGAGTTTGATCATGTGGGAAGAGGAACCAAGAGAATCTGGAAGTGAAGTGACAGAAACTAGGGAAGATAGAAAAGGGTGATTTGTTACATAATAAAAGTAGGAATACTTTAGGTTGTGTTGAGGGGGTGGGGGTATTATGTACAGAACTATATTAGGATAGATTTCTAGTGGTAATAGTCTGCCTAAATCTGGTTTTCCCAAGTATATTGCTGTATTGGATTTTCTTCCTTCTTACCTTTGCTGAAGGAAAATCCCCTCTTTTCATCTCTAACAATCCCCACACATGGCCCAGGTATGTGTTCCTGAATTTACCAGTAATTCCCTTTTCTTTCTCTCTCAAAAACAGGGAAACTTTGTGGCTGGAAAATACAAGTGTCTTCTGTGTCAAAAAGAATTTGTGTCAGAGAGTGGTGTCAAGTATCACATCAACTCTGTCCACGCCGAGGTGAGGTCCCTGCTTTTCCCATCATGTTTTTGTAATCCTTGGAACCCATACATGTGCCCCAAGAAAGGTGGAATTTGTGTGTTGTGTTGGGCTAGGACTGCCAAGGAAAGTAGCTTGAAAGTGGTTACTGGAGACATTGGAGTTAAAATACTTTGTAAAATTAGATGCATAATTATATTTTCTATGAAAGCATTTGTAGTCAGTATAAGTCTGAGCATCCTTGAGCTCTTCTGAGTCTTTTAAATTCAGTTAAATCAGGCATGTGGGCAGTAGGTTGAGTTTACACCTTTGGAATTCTTGTTTCCTGACGTTCTCCATACTTCCGTTTTCTAGTATTCTAATTAATGTTGTGGAGCAACCTGTTTTTAAGGTTGTTTAAAATACCGCAAAGAGGGGCGCCTGGGTGGCTCAGTCGGTTGGGTGACCGACTTCGGCTCAGGTCATGATTTCACGGTCCGTGAGTTCGAGCCCCTCATCGGGCTCTGTGCTGACAGCTCAGAGCCTAGAGCCTGTTTCAGATTCTGCGTCTCCCTCTCTCTCTGACCCTCCCCCGTTCATGCTGTGTCTCTGTCTCAAAAATAAATAAACGTAAAAAAAAAAAAAAAACCCACAAAGAAACAACTATGAAAGACATTAATGAGACAGCTGGAGTCATTGGAATACGACTCTATTAAATAATCATAATGAGTCAATGTTAATGTTCCCAAATGTGATCATTGTATTGTTTTGCAGGGGAATGCCCTTGTTCTTAGGTAGATATATGCTGAAATTTTTAGGGATGAAATACGCCTGAAAATAAATTGCAAATGGAAGAAGGAAGAAAGGAAAGAGAGGTTAACGATGGTAAATCTAGGGTTCATTGAACTATTAGAACTTTTCTGAAGGTTTGTACATTTTGACAATTAAAAAACAAATTCTGTGTAAAAGTGTTCTAAAGTTCAGGGGTGCCTGGGTGGTTCAGTTGGTTGAGTGTTCGACTTCGGCTTAGGTCATGATCTCGCAGTCTGTGAGTTTGGGCCCCTTGTTGGGCTCTGTGCTGACAGCTTAGAGCCTGGAGCCTGCTTTAGATTCTGTGTCTCCCTCTCTCTCTGCCCCTCCCCTGCTCACGCTCTCTCTCTCTTTCTCTTTCTCTCTCTCAAAAATAAACATTTGAAAGAAAAATTTTTAAAAATGCTTTAAAGTTCAGAAAGCTGAGTCTTTTTTTTCTCTTAGGGCAAGTTTTTAGTAATATAGGTGAGTAGAGAAATTGTTTCCTGTATAATTAAATACCCGTATTGCAAAAGCTAAAGGAGTAGAGTGCATTCTCTTGGAATATCTGACTGCAGAAACTATTGTTGCCTGATAAGGAAAAATAGCAAGCACCTTCAGCTGTTCTCTGCCCTCACATTTAATAGTTTTTAACAATGTGGGCTGTAGTTAGTGTCATCAAATGTGGTTCTTGTTGTTTTACCAGTTTAAGCTTTGGGAGGCCCTTTCCATGTCTGAGATTTCTTCTGGAATGCAGTCCTATCTTTTTTTTATAATAATAGTGTACCTTTTTATGCTTCAGGAAGTACTTAAAAGGTAATTATCTCGAGGTCCCTGGGTGGCTCAGTTGGTTAAGTGCCTGATTGTTGATTTTGGCTCAGGTCATGATCTCATGGTTCCTTAGTTTGAGACCCGTGTCAGGTTCTACACTGACAGCTCAGAGCCTGAAGCCTGTTTCGGATTCTGTGTCCTCCTCTCTCTCTCTGCCTCTTCCCCGCTTGTGTACGTGTTTTCCCTCTGTCTCAAAAATAAATAAATAAACATTTTTTTTTTAATTTTTTTTTCAACGTTTTTTTATTTATTTTTGGGACAGAGAGAGACAGAGCATGAACGGGGGAGGGGCAGAGAGAGAGGGAGACACAGAATCGGAAACAGGCTCCAGGCTCCGAGCCATCAGCCCAGAGCCTGACGCGGGGCTCGAACTCACGGACCGCGAGATCGTGACCTGGCTGAAGCCGGACGCTTAACCGACTGCGCCACCCAGGCGCCCCTATAAACATTAAAAAAAAAAAATTATCTCCTGACAAAATCTGGCCTTTATGTAGTTAACCATTTTTCTCCAGTTTCCTCTTAAAAAGTTGGAACCAACAAATTTCACTTAGTTTGGGGCTTGTTCCCCAGGCATTTGTTCAATGATTTGTGCCTGTGTTTATGAATTATATGTGGTGGTAAAACATTTTTATTCTGTTTCTCCTTTTCTGCCTTGCATGTTCTTACACTACTTTTTTTTTTAAACAGGAATTTTCAAATACATGAAAACGGACAAAATAGTGTAATGAATAGCATTAACAGATATGAATAGCTTTAACAGATTGGCCAACAAGTTTATGGCCAATCTTGTTTTCATTTATAACCACACCTACTTCTCTTGTTCCTTAAAGGCTTATTTTTTTTTTAAGTTTATTTATTTTGAGAGAGAGTGTGTGTGCATGTGCACACAAGCGGGGGAGGGGCAGGGAGAGCGAGAGGGAGAGAGAAACCCAAGCAGGCTCCATGCTGTTAAAGCAGAGCCTGACTCTTGATCCCACCATCCTTGAGATCATGACCTGAGCCAAAATCAATAGTCAGGCACTTAACTGACTGTGCCACCCAGGTGCTCCTTAAAGGCATATTTTGAACAAATTTCACATACCCTGTCAACTGTCACTGCTTCTTTCACTGTGTCTAAAATATAGGGACTTTTAAAAGTATATGACCGCAACCATCATTACACCTAAAAAAAATTAACAATGATTCTTGCATATCATTATATACCTAGTTATTATTTAAATTATTTAAATTTCCCTGATTGCCTCATAATTTTTTTTTCAGAGTTGGCTTGTTCAAATCAGGAGCAAAAAAAAAAAAAAGGTCCATATACTGTATGTTTGTTTTTTTCAACATTTATTTATTTATTTATTTATTATTTAAAAAAAAAAAAAATTTTTTTTTTCAACGTTTTTTTATTTATTTTTGGGACAGAGAGAGACAGAGCATGAACGGGGGAGGGGCAGAGAGAGAGGGAGACACAGAATCGGAAACAGGCTCCAGGCTCCGAGCCATCAGCCCAGAGCCTGACGCGGGGCTCGAACTCACGGACTGCGAGATCGTGACCTGGCTGAAGTCGGACGCTTAACTGACTGCGCCACCCAGGCGCCCCAACATTTATTTATTTTTGAGACAGAGAGAGACAGAGCATGAACGGGGGAGGGTCAGAGAGAGGGAGACACAGAATCTGAAACAGGCTCCAGGCTCTGAGCCGTCAGCACAGAGCCTGACGCGGGGCTTGAACTCAAGAACCGTGAGATCATGACCTGAGCCGAAGTCGGACGCTTAACTGACTGAGCCACCCAGGCGCCCCTATACTGTATGTTTTAATTTAGAGT
>NW_026059670.1:0-40727 GCF_023721935.1 Panthera uncia | reverse complement strand
TCTCCCTGTGG
This sequence comes from Panthera uncia, assembly GCF_023721935.1. Classification (NCBI taxonomy): domain Eukaryota; kingdom Metazoa; phylum Chordata; class Mammalia; order Carnivora; family Felidae; genus Panthera; species Panthera uncia. The sequence continues at coordinate 40,716 of NW_026059670.1, read as the reverse complement.
TAGCCTGAGTGAAAGCTGAGAAAATCCCATGTATTCCACCCTGGCCATGAACCGTGGCCATGTGGATTCCAAGACACATGTTACTTGTTTGACCCTACCCAACAGGGTCCCCCAATCCTGCAGTCATCCACTCTGTCACTATCTGTTTCCCCTGGAGTGCTCCTCACCACATCCATGTGCTTGGGACATTCACATTCCCTAGTAAACCGCTCAGGGTAAGTCTCCCTTCACAAATAATCCATCACTCAGCACTCTACATCCAGCCCCGGAGCTATCATTGAAAGATACAGTCTAATAGAATCTAGTTCTATGCAATATGGAGTAATATCTGAACAGTAGCTCTTCATCCAAGGGCTCCACTAACCTCACAATCTTTATTAAATGCCTTCACGCATTGTCCTTGTGAACAGGATAGAAAACTACCCTGAACCCAGAGTGCGATTGATTTGTTGTTGGGTAAACCATGCATTAAATCCAAATGGATATGAGACTTAGGGAAGATGGAGCCTCAGGACAGGACCATGGTAGGGGGTGGGGAGTAAAGCCACAGCTCTGAAAGGCCCAGGACCACATATATGGGGAACATTTCAGACTCCGGGTTCCTCACACAGACATCAAGTAGGCACTGCCCATGGGCACCTACCAGCCCATGCTCCTTAGGGCAACAGGTGAGGTGTGGTGGTCACTGGCATCCTTGTGTCCCACTTTGGGCTCTGTTTCCCAACCTTCAGCTTCTGCATCCTGAGCGACTTCAGCCTTCTGTATGGACTGCTCTGTATAATGGCTCACTTAGGCCACTGGTTCAGGGGCAGAAGTGCTTGCCAGATAGTTCACCCCCAGGGCACCCTGAACCTCTGTGTGGTTGGCCTTGGGGGATGCAGGAATTACTTCTGCCCAAAATTCTGCAGGAGCAGATGGTGACCATACAGGACAAAACCTCTTTGCTTTGCAAGTGGATTTGGAAGCTGTAAGGGAAGTTCTTCCAGCCAGGATGGCTGTGAGAATACTGAAGACACAGCATGAAGTTGGAGAAGTCTCTGTCTCCAGACAAGACAGCCCAGGAGCAGGCATGTCCCCTTGCCGCAGGCATTCAGCTTCCTCCAACGTAAGCCACTGAGCATAAAAAGATCTTGGGATAAAAGTGGGTGGAATGGTAGGTTAACTGGCTTCTCAACTTCTGAAATCAACAGGTACCCATTTTAACTACTCCAGTGCCTTTTTTTATACAAGTTGAATTTCCCCTCCCTATCACCATATCTACTCCTACATCTCTTCAACCAAGTGATCATTTAAGAAACGTCTTGGATGCCTTGTGGCTCTGCAGCCTCAGTGGGGCTGAGACCAGGCAACTGTGCAGCTGTAAGTGAGGGGTTTCTGGGGCGGGACAGCCTGCTCACATACTAAGATCTGCACTGGAGCCTCTGGCTCCTGTTGTCCTCTTCTAGAAGAAAGGGGTTGTGGCAGCACTGCGCCAAAATAAGAGGCTCACACGCCTAGAACCAGGTTTGTTCTTTGCCCCTCATCACTCCTCCACCTACAGCACCCCCTAACACACCCAGAACGGTCCTTGGGGAAATTACAGCACAGTCAGCATTAGCACCAGGACCTGGACTCCTTTCCCTCAGTGCAGTCAGTGAAGGGGCCAAAGGAAATCTCAGGAAATAGCATTTGGAGATGGGGTGTGGTGACAGCTCTCGACCTGTCCACCATCATGGAGACTCCATCCTCAGGATGAAAGATATTTGGCCATGACCAGGGCTCCAGGGAACCCATGGCTTCCTCAGGGCTCTAACAGTTCTGAGCTTTCAGAACCATAATCCCAGCACGGCCAAGCACGCATGAGGAGAAGGATCATGGAGGAGCATCACGAATTTAGGACCTTAGCTTTAAGACTTGTTTCTTCCTCACACTCAACCGTGCACTGCTGGCACAAGGCACAAGGTGTCCTTGGACTGAGGTCCCCAGAATTAGCTGCTAAATGAAAACCCAGTCCCTTTCACCTGACACCTTAAAGAGCAAACACGTCACCTGGGATTATGGTGCAGGCACAGTGGGCAGAGGGAGCAGGTGGCTTGTTGCTGAGTCAGAATTAGCTTGATTTTTTGTTCCTGCTTTCCTTCCCCACTGTTGCCTCTGCAAATTACTGATTTTGTGCCTGTGGCTTCCATTGAGTTTTCCAGAAAAAAGGAGTTATTAATGTAAACAATCTTGGTCACAGCAACAAAATGTCCTGAAGTGTTGAATTGTCATTTTACCAGGGCCCAACCTTTGCTTTCAGTAAAAGAAAAGAAGATGCACTTTTTCTTGAGGAAAAAAAGAAGTAATTGTATCCTAAAGTAATGTTGATTATTTAGTGAGAGAAAACTTAGGGTTGCCTGGGGCGCTCATTGCATTGGGCATTTGACTTCAACTCAGATCATGATCTCGTGGTTTATAGGTTTGAGCCTCACATTGGGCTCTCTGCTGTCAGCACAGAGCCCACGTAGGGTCCTCTATCTGCCTCTCTCTCTGCCCCACCCCCACTCGTTCTCTCTCTCTCTATTCATAATAAATAAAGAAAGTACAAAAAGAAAGAAAGAAAAATGAGGAAGGAAAATTTAGGACAAGACAGAACTCCAGACTCAAAGTCTGTGACAGATGGTGACCCTGATGTGACTAGAAGTCAACGTGATTAGAAGTGAACATAGCCAGAAGCTGACACAACTCAAGAACAGCAGAACTCTGCAGAATGACTAAAGATCTCTGCAAAAAAAAAAAAAAAAATGCATCAGACCTCAATCTTTCCCTGACGAGGGCAGAGAAAAGTGAAACTATATTAGGATTTTCTGCCATGGGACTTTTGGGAGAATTTTTATGGGAGACTTCCTATACCCAGAGCAGAAATAATAACATTCATATTTTACAATCTTTGGGATAGGTTCACCAATATACTCAATCAGAAAGCAATCCTTAAGGTATAAATGATTAACAAGCAAGAATGCACTTGGTTTCCCAAACAAGGAACTTATGATCTGGATATCTGGGAATGAGTACAGATAACATTAAAAGCTCAACATTGTGAGGAGGCTAATGCCCCCAACCCCGAGGTAATCCTCACTCAGTCCCTTGTCCATTCTGCCCTTGTCTCCTTGAGTTCAGACGATGTATATGAAGATGTAGAATTACCCAAAAGAGAGGGGAAATAAACTAAGCTTTTATAGTCAGCCTGTGCCTTTGGTGCCTTTGCAGACAAAAGATACTCCTCCCCCGACTCAAAAGGGTTAGAAGATATTGAGCGTCCAGAAACCTCACCGACTAGTGCTGATAAAGTCCTCACCCCAATGGAAAAGTACATTAAGGATGCCCATAAGGCCGGTGACTTCCAGCCATTTCACATTGTCAGGCAAAATGGGCGATATGTCCATGAAGTCCTGCTCTGCCAAATAGTAAAAGAATTGCAGAAATCAGTTCAGTTGAATGGTCTCCACAGCCCTTTTAAAATCATCAGTTTAGAACCTATTTGTGGCACTTATTCCATGTCTGCCTGTGATAGGAGCTCTCTTATGAAAATTATTTTGACCCCAGTCATCCATGCTGTGTATGCCCAAGAGTTTTATATGCTTGTGTGACTCATGTCATGCATAACTTTGATGCTGCTATCCTGGTGTCTTTTCAACAATTTTCTGGCCCAGGACACGATTCCCAATAAGGCAGCTAGCCCAGCTTTGAATAATTGTCAAACAACAATGCACTAAAATAGTGTGTCATATTCTACAGAGGCCATCCCTATTCAAGGGGACTCTGTCTCTCCCCGTTTCTCCCAATATCTAACTTTATGTGGGAGCTTCTCTCTCATTCATTTCCTGGGCCAATGACTACAATGAATAGAGCCAATTGTCTCTGATTAGTCTACCTCGGGATGGAGACTTTAAGGAATATTCCCTAACAGCCGCTGAAACTCCTTTTGCTTTGAGGAATGTCCCTGTCTTTTCTGGCCTGACATGGACTGCCTAATCCACTAGTGCAAAACCAAATAAACAAAACAAAACAAAAATCTGTACCTGCTCATCTATCTGAGCTGACAGGCTTTGGGACCATGAGAACTCTTTCTCTACCCTCTGTGCCTTTGTCTCCCTCCAGGCTGCACCTCACTTTTTCTGCCTTCCCTTCCCCCTCCTACAATTTCTGCACCACCTGGGGTGAGGTCTGCATATCTGGCTCTTCAGTGTCTCAAGCAGCATTACCTACTACCTCCACATTGTCAAAGAGCAAAAAATTTCCCCCTTAGACTTTCACCACCCACTTCAGAATTCCTCACTGGTTCCACAGGAAAAAAATGACAATGGTAAACTTTTAAGAGGACAAAAATGAAATAAAATTAGGATAGACATGCATTTTATTTATTTTAATATAATTGATTGACAAATTGATTTGCAGACAACACCCAGGGCTCATTTCTTTTAAATGATCAGAATTGAATAATAAATATTCATTCATTCTACTAAGGTTTACTGAAGGTCAAATTAGCTCATGTTATCTGTGTTCCAATTTGTTAGCAAAAGGATAACTTAAAGGAACCGTTAACTTTGTCTATCTCTACTTTTCATGGGTAATTGTTTAAATGCCCTTCCGGGACTTTGGTATCCTTACACTTTAGTTTATATTTAAATGATAAATTAAGTTAAATCCATTGGACATTGAGGTCTCTTCCACAACAAGTAGAAGGCTGAAGCATTGCTTAGTAAATATAGATTTGTGCTATGGGTTTCTATAGAAAAAAACCCTAAGGTCACTAAAATCTATTAAAAATATAATTTGTGCTTCATAAGTCTGCCACCTACAAAATTTCTGATATAGCAGAGTTCACAAATGTTACTACTAAGTTTTCACTAGAGACTAGGGTCTCTAAGCTTTAAAATTCTGCTAAATGTAATTAGGCTAATGTAAATAAAGAAAGTCATTCTGTGTATAACAGAGTAAGAGATATGTAAAAATAAATATGAAAATAAAAACATTTTTGTTAAAGATATAAATAAATAAATAAATTAATTAATTAACTAACACAATCTTAACAAATAGGGTTAAAAAAAAAACAGAATAGCATGCCCTTATGAGTTGTTTACTTAGGGCGTGGTCAGAATTATGCATTCCTTTTAATCTATTAGGTGAAGCAATTGTAAAATGCGCACATAATAAGCTCAAATATATGTCAAAAAAGAGGAGGATACCTTGGCTGTCTGCATAACAACCTCAGCCCCTTTTTGTGCTGTGATTATTCTTAACTTTTAACGTCTTAATCCTCAAGGACTAACCACAGCTATGCCACATTCTTCAAAATCAGATGAACCTTCTCATCCTATGGTGCTATACAAAACCCCTGGAGGGGGGCCCACACAGAATGGGCCCACTAAACTTCCACCTGGGGTGAGGATATGCTTGTGTTCTTTTAGGACTGTGTTCTTTCTTGGACTTCTGTGGGTTCCCTCTCAGTTGGTAAAGCTGTAACATGGCATGGAGACCACCATGATATCTTCCAAATGACCAGGACTTCCAGAGAATGAGTCTCAATGGGCAAACATGCCCCCCTTTTTGGAAGAACCCTCTTCATTGACTCTTCACCCTGAAGCCACTTCGCAAATGCAAGTCTTTGTCCCTGATATAACATTGGGAAGCCACAAATGTCTGTCTAACCAGGCAAGCATCCTCTTACAACACAATGGTATTGCATATACTTCTGAAATGCATCTGATAGCCATGATCTCAGTCACTGACAGGAATTCGATACAGGTAACCCTGATTCTTATCCTTGCCCTCATTTGTCCAGGCCAAGCTCAATATTTAGATTATGCTCATCTACATAACACACTTATATGTGACAAGCTTAACACTCCCAGATGGGGATATACCTATTAGCAATAATGACATGGAGATCATGGGAGGAGCCAATCTTAACCCACCCTTCCAAGCTGAACAAGAGCATTGGCTTTATATGACCAGACCACAATGGTGGCTTACTTCAGAACCTCCTTAAGTGTGTTACTAAACTTAGTAACTTATGTGCTTGTCTCAAATGAAGAATCAACTGGCATTTACATGTACAGCCCAAAACCTCTACAAGGCCAGATAATTTAAAATTGTTCTCAGCCACAAATTTTGATATACTTCGAAAACAAACTTATCTCACACTCCTAATCTTCTAGCTTGCTCTAGTCTCAAATATTCATACCACTGCTGGAATAATATTCCTTGGACAACCTGATACGGAGAGACTGAGCATAATATTCGCTAGGTCACTTGGACTTTCATTGACTGGGGTCCCAGAGGCCACCTTGAAACAAAATATTCAAATAAGACCATATCCTTCGACCAATCTAGTAAGAATGATATTTTTTTTTTGGAAAGACAGAGGTTTATCTGGCCCTATATTTCTACTCATAAAGGAAAATGTAAAATGGTTGTTAATCGTTGAGACCTAGGCCTTCCCTCCTTGACTCATAGTGTTAGCCATGATGAAATTTATATAAATATACATATTAACAAAACATGGGACTCCCTGACCAATTTGCATGGGCCACTATTTGCATTCCTTCTCCCTACATTCTCTTTATTACCTCCACTTTACAAACCCAACCAATAGAAAATAAGTATAACATTTCTACCACCATGGGTGGGTTTATGTCCTGAGTAAATAAATATACCATCTACCAATTAAATTTCTCCTCTTTATTAGTTCTTAGTGTGTCTCAGTCTGGGTTCCTGTTAATAGCTCTGAGCCCTATATGTTTCCATCAGGACGAGGCTCACTTTCCAAGCTTGTTCCACACTGGTATTCAGCTGTAAGGCAAAAATGATTTGTTTGACGTTTAATCATGGGCACTTTAGCAGCAGTAAACATTATCCCCTCTGCCACTGTCACTGGAATCGGCCTGCATCAAACAGCCCATGTCCTCGTTAAATTTGTGGTCAATACTACCAAAAAATTAATAAACCAAATTTCTATTGATAGACAAGCTTTGGCCTGCCTTGAAGCTTTTGAAGCTGTAGTGGAATTTATTGGATAAAGGCCTTGTTCCTCCACTCTAAACTGCCCCGCGACCATAACTACCAGCATATTTGCATAACTGTCATTCCTTATAGTCACTCCCAAGCCTGGGATGCTTTCCAGACACACCTTTACAATGTTTTTTTTTTCCTTTGTATGCCTCTAACATTATAGGAAATTTGGTTGTGACATTGAGCCAACAGCTACAATATACAGACGACCAAATTAGAAATGAATGGCCTGATTCGTGGGCAATGTGGCATGACTTAAATCTTTTCTCACAGCCAGCACACATGTAAAATTCTGGATAACTCTGAGAAGCAGAATACTTATACTGTGTCTCTTTTTATATCTTTGCAGAGTCAAGCGCCAAGCCACCCAAAAACAAAAGAAGGACCAGGAACTTGTCATGACGGGCTGTGAACAAAAAACTAGAGTAAACCAAGAAAAAAAAAAAGGTGGGACTGTGGGAATTGAGTATAGGAATCCCTGAGCTTGTACCAATGGGTTAACAAGGCTAAGGATGAAAGCATCCATGATTAGGTAAGCAGGGCAAAAGTGCCCTGGGCATGGAAAAAGACAGAGGAATAGGAAGTCGCAGGATGAAAGCATCCAGAAGAGGTAAGCAGGGGGAAAGCACCCCCAGCATAGAACAAAGACACAGGAATAGGAAGACACAGAGTGAAAGCATCCAAGATTACGTAAACAGGGCGAAAGCACCCCCAGATTAATACAAAAGCAGAAAGCTGCTTTCAGAAGGTGGAAGCTCCAGAATAGGTATACAGGTAAAGAGGGATAAAGACAGCCTCAACAGGGTGAAATCACCTGGAGCAGAGCTAACTAGCAACAGAAACCTGCCTTCTTAACTCTGAGATAGCATTCTCTGTCTTATCCATAGGCAAATTAAGATAAACAGACAATGTGTCTCATGCCTGCCATAAACAGCCATCTGCTGGATGCCAGGATTTTTTTTTTTTTATATTGACCCAAACCCTAACACCACATAACATAAAAACTCCTTTCTCTCACACACATAGGTTAATAATCACCCCTTTATTCTTTCTATACACACATACATCATGTTGGTAAGCCTTCTGATGCTAAAAATACAGAGCAAGGACCCTTACTCAGGGCTCTTTTCTCCTTCCTGACAGTAGCCACTCTTTTATTCAGTTCTGCATCCACTCTATTTCTAGACAAGAGAAACATTGAGAATCAGTCTGCACAAGGGCAGGATCTTCCCTGTTCTTTGTTTATAATCTTATCACACGGAAGAAAGACCCCACCTCCCTAAGTCAGACAGAACATGATCAAATGCAAAGAGAGCAGGCTACAAGCAGGGACACAGGACTGTCACTTTGAACAGCACAAGGGTGTGTGGCAGGTGCTGTTAGGGTCTTGGTCCTGGATTTGGGAAACTGAAGCTGGCAATGCACTGCAGTCCTGCTGATGACACCTCATGCCCCCAGAGTCCACCTACCCCTGCAGAAAAGTCGCATCTGTGACCCTGAGCTCTGCCAGAGGATTTGGTCCTCCCCACAGTCACAGGCACATCCTCTTCTGGCAGCCTGGGAGTACAGATATCCTGAGGACCTCAAGCCCTGGGGACAGAGCTGGTCAGGGGGACACGGTCACACAGCAGACTTGAGCCTCGTCAAAGGAGGCAGAGCGCAGGAAGGCACAGACTCTGCAAAGGAAGATGCCTCATGTGGTGACCCCTTGGGGTCATGCTCATGGATGGAGTCAGTGTGCTGGGCACATGGCAGGGACCAGAGATCACCTGCTGAATGAAGAAGAAGTGAGTGAATGAGGGAGTGAATGGGAGAGGGAGTGAAGAAGTGAATGATGGAGGTAAAGTCCACACAGCAGGGGAATTTTTTTGGGCTGAGGTCAGAGGGTGTAACAGCCTGGGCCCTCTAAGGTGGCACAGGGTATGTCCTGCTCTCCTCCCATGGCTGGCCTTCCTTCGTGTAGCACCTGATGACATCCGGGATCATCTCCATCTCCTCAGACAATACTGAATGTTCCCAGAGGTGGGAACCAGGCAGAGACCTGAGCAGGGTCTTCCAGGAGTGCCCTGCCTTAGAGCATCATGTGGCAACCTGCCAGGTGGCTCTTTATGTCTTGTAGGCACCAGGCAATGATTCCACCTCATCTCTCAGAGAATCCAACAGACAACCCATCAAGAAGGCCAAGTTAGGTCCTCCAGTCACAGATGTGGAAACTAAGGCTAATAGCACAATCTGGGTTCACTAGTAAAACAAGCTAGGTGAGCATCCCAGTACCCTTGACTTGCGATTGTCCTAACATCAGGCCTGTATCTCAGCATTCTGGAACTCAGATCCCACCTCCTGGAGCACCCCACTCTCCTGCCATGAGGCCCCTCTGAACTCAGGGGAGCAGAGCTGAGCCATCAGCCTGGGACGAGACATGGTGGCTGGGAAAGGGAGGACCCTGGGCTCTGTAGGTTCTCCCAGTACGGGACTACCAGGGCTCTGTGGTCTCTCTTGATACCAGATGAGTTGGGCTCCATGAACTCTCCTGGTACTGGACAGCTCCTCCCCTTCAGGTCAGGACTTCTCAGTGTGGATCTCCTGGGGCTTGGTTTTCTTATGTTGTCAACGGACCTGCTGCTCCCCAGACCATAAACCACCATCTGAGGGTGATCAGCACTGCCCCATAGGGTTAAATTTACCTGAATTCCTACCAGGAAAGTCCCACATCTCTGACAACTGCTCCCCATGGAGGTCGCCTCCCTTTGGACCTGCATGTGTTTGCTCTTCATCCCAGGAACACATGGACTTTGGAGTGTTTTGGGAAGAGAGGCCTGGGAAACGTTTCTCTGGAGTTGGGTTGTGAGTAACCTTTTTCCCCTCTGTGGTGTCACTGTCCAGCTTTCTGCATTTCCTTCTTTATGTTTTCACCAAAGGGGCAAAAACCATGTCTTCTCTGGCATCAGGCTGTGGTGTCACAGAAGGAACAGGGGCCTCTACCCCAAGGTTATGACCAGTTTTACCAAAGGGGTCTAATTTTTTCACATCCAACTTTTAATCCTTTGGGGATTTCAATATCAAATGAGAAAAATTCTGTTTCAAATAAACACAAAATACAAAAATTAATCTGTCCCATCTTAGAATGTGTGGACAGACACAGAGGCATCTATTGTGAGGTTCCAGTTATAGGAAAAGATACAAAGATAGCTGAAAACTTCCCTCATTTGGGGAAGGAAACAGGCATCCAAGTCCTGGCAGCACAGCGAATTCCCATCCAAATCAACAAAACCAGGTCAACACCATGACATGTGAAAGCGAAACTGGAAAAATACAAAGATAAAGAGAGAATTCTGAAAGCAGCTAGGGACAAACAGGTCTTAATCGACAAGGGAAGACACATAAGGGTAGCAGCAGACCTGTCCAAAGAACCTTGGCAGGGCAGAAGGGAGGGGTAGGAAACGGTCAATGTGCTAATTGGGAACATATGCAGCGAAGAATCCTTTCCCCAGCAAGGCTGTCATTTAGAATAGAAAGTGACAGAAAAGCTTTCCAAGACAAACAAAACCTAATGGAGTTCATGACCACTAAACCAGCCCTGCAGGTAATCCTAAGGGGCGACTCTGTGAGTGGAAAGTAGCAGAGACTACAGAGGACCAGAGGCCTCACCAAAAGCATGAAAACTTCAGATAACACAATAACACTAAACCCATATCTTTAATCACTCTGAATGTGAATGGACTCAATGCCGCAATCAAAAGACACCAGGAATCAGAATGGATAAAATACAATACAAAACCAAAGAACAAGATCCATCTATATGCTGTCAACAAGACGCTGATTTTAGATGCCAGGACACTTCCAGATTCAAAATGAAGGTATGAAGAGCCACCTATCATGCTACTAGAAGTCAAAAGAAAGCTAGAGTCACCATACTTCCATCAGACAGACTAGATTTTAAACCAAAGACTGTAGTAAAAGATTCAGAAAGGCATTGGATCATAATTAAGGGGTCTATCCATCAAGAGGAGCTAACAATTGCAAATGTTTATGGCCCCAAAGTGAAAGGCCCACATATATGAATCGATTAATCACAAACATGAATAAATGTATACATACAAATACCATGATTGTAGACGACTTTAAGACTCCACTCATGGCAATAGGTGGATCATCAAGGCAGAAAATCAGTAAGGACACACAGATCCAATGTGCCATTGGATCAGATGTATTCAGATATACATAGATATATATTGGCCTTAATATATATATTTATATACAAGGATATCAACACCGATATATTGAGATCTTTTTATCCAACAGCAGTAGAATGCACATTCTTCTTAAGTATACATAGAACATTCTCCAATATAAATCACATCCTGGGTCACAAAACAGCCCTCCACAAATATAAAAGGACTGAGATCATACCATGCATATTTTCAGATCACAACGCTCAGACACTTGGAATCAACCACAAGAACAAAAATTGGAAAACCTCCAAATGCATGGAGGTTACAGAACTTCCTACTCAAGAAAGAATGGGTCCACCAGGCGATTAAGGAAGAAATTAAAAACCATAAGGAAGCAAATGAAAATGAAAACACGCAATCCAAACCCTTTGGGATGCAGCAAAGGCAGTCCTTAGAGGAAAATACATTGAAATCCAGGCCTATCTCCTGAAGCAAGGATGGTCCCAAATACAGAAACTGACTTCACTCCTAAACGAACTAGAAACACAGCAGCAAAGAAAGCCCAACGTCAGCAGAAGAAGAGAAACGATAAAGAGTAGAGTAGAAATAAATCCTATGGAATCCAAAAACAAGGTTACACTATCAATGAATCTAAGAGATGCGTTTTTTTTTAAATAAACAAAATTGATAATACCGTAGCCACACTTCTCAAAAAGAAGAAAGAGAGGCCCAAACAGATAAAATCACAAATGAAAGACGAGAGATTACAACCAACACCACAGAAATACAAGAATCCGAGGATATTATGAAAAAGTATATGCCAACAACCTGGACAACCTGGAAGACATGGACAAATTCCTAGACACCCACACACTACCAAAAGCCAAACGGGAAGACATAGAAAACGTGAACAGACCCATAACCCGTGAAGACATTCAATCAGTTATTAAAAATCTCCCAACAAATAAGAGTCCTGGGCAGGATGGCTTCCCAGGGGAATCCTAGCAGACATTTAAAGCAGAGTTAATCCTTCTTCTTCTTCTCAACAAGATACTAGAAACCTAATGCAATTGTATATTAAGAGAATGTTTGGCCAGGATCAAGTGCGATTCATTCCTGGGCGGCAGGGCTGGTTCAATATTCACAAATCAATCAACATGACACATCCCATGAAGAGAAGAAAGGATAAGAACTATATGATCCTGTCAATAGATGCAGAAAAAGCATTTGACAAAATACAGCACCCTTTCTGAATACAACCCTCAAGAAATTCGGATAGGAGGAATAGACCTTCAAACCGTAAAAGCCACATATGAACGGCAGGCCCACAGCTAATAGCCTCCTCCATGGAGAAACACTGAGAGCTTTTCCCCTGAGATGAGGAACATGAAGGGATTTCTACTCTCACCACTGTTGTTTAACATGATGTTGGAAGTCCTAGCATCAGACATCACACAACAAAATGAAATAAAAGGCATCCAAGTTGGCAAAGACATCAAACTTTCACGGTTTGCAGATGACACGATACTCTATGTGGACATCCTGAAAGCCTCCACCAAAAAACTGCTAGAACTGATACATGCATTCAGCAAAGCTGCAGGATAAAAAATCAATGCACCCAAGTCGGTTGCATGTCTATACACCAATCATGAAGCATTAGAAAGAGATATCAAGGAATGGATCCCATTTACCACTGCACCAAACCATAAAATACCTAGCATTAAACCTAACCAAAGAGGTAAAAGAGATGTATGCTGAGAACTATAGACAACTTATGAAAGAAAATAAAGAAGACACAAAGAACCTGGAAAATATTCCATGCTCATGGGTTGCAAGAACAATCCTTGTTAAAATGTCAATACTACCCAAAGCAATCTGTACATTCAATGCAATCCCCATCAAAATAACAGCAGCATTCTTCACAGAACTAGAACAAACAATCCTAAACTGTGGAGAGAACCACAAAAGACCCAAAACAACAAAAGTAAGGTTAAAAAAAGAAAACCAGAGTGGGGGAGGCATCACAATCCCGGACTTTAGCCTGAACTACAAAGCTGGACTCCTCAAATGCACGGTATTAGCTCCAAACAAGCACAGAGGCCAATGGAATAGAATAGAGAACCCAGAAATGGGCCCACAGATGTGTGGCCAACTCAGCTCCAACAAAGCAGGAAAGAGTAGCCAATGCAAAAAAGACAGTGTCTTTAACTAATGGTGCTGGGAGAACTGGACAGGAACATGCACAAGAGTGCACCTGGACCACTTTCTTACACCTTACACAAACATAAACTCCAATGCATGAAAAAGCTAACCGTGAGACAGGAAACCATCAAAATCCTAGAGGAGAAAACAGGCAACCACCTCTCTGACGTCGGCTGCAGCAATTACTTACTTGACATGTCTCCAAAGGCAAGGGAAATAAAAGAAAAAAGTGAACTTTTGGGACCTCATCAAGATACGAAGCTGCCACACAGCAACAGCAACAATCAACAAAACTTAAAGGCAACCGACGGAATGGGAGAAGATATATATTTGCAAATGGCATATCACATAAAGGGTTAGGATAAAAAAGTCTATAAAGAACTTGTCAAACTCAACACCCGAAAACCAAGTAAGCAAAGAAAGGGGCAGAGGACGTGAATAGACACTTTTCCAAAGGAGACATCCAGATGGCCAACGGACACATGCAAAGATGCTCAACATCACGCATCATCCAGGAAATACAAATAAAACCCCACTGGGATACCACCTCAGTCAGAGTGTGGTGGTGACATTCACAACTCCGGAAATAACAGATGTTGGTGAGCATGTGGCGAAACGGGAACCCTCTTGCACTGTTGGTGACAATGCAAACTGGTGCAGCCGCTCTGGAAAACAGGGTGGAGGTTCCTCAAAAAATTAAAAATAGAATTACCCTACAATCCAGCAACAGCACTATTAGGCATTTATCCAAAGGATACAGGAGTGCTGATTTGTAGGGGCACATGTACTCCAGAGTTGATATCAGTTTATCAACAATCGCCAAATTATGGAAAGAGCCCAAATGTCCATTAACCGATGAATGGCTAAAGAAGAGGTGGTGGTCTATCTACAATGGAATAATACGACTCGGCCATGAAAAAGAATGGAATCTTGCCTTTGAAACACTGTGGAAGCAACTGGAAGGTATGATGCTAAGTGAAATAAGTCGGTCAAGAGAAAGATATCGTATGTTTTCACTCATATGTGGAATTTGAAAACTTCACACAAGACCATAGGGGAAGGGAAAGAAAAAATAGTTACAAATACCTAGAGGGAGGCAAACCATACGACGCTCTTAAAAGACAGAGAACAAGCTGAGGATTGATGGGGGTGGGGAGTTAAGGGGGTGGAAAAAAGGGATGGTGGACATTGAGGAGGGCACATGTTGGAATGAGCCCTGGGGTTATCCTGAAGTGATGAAACACGGGAATCTACTCCCGAAGCCAAAACTACACTGTACACACTATATATTACCTAACTGGACACTAAAGTGTAAAATAATAAAAATAAAGAATAAATAAAGAATAATAATGAAAACAGGAGAGGGGTGCCTGGGTGGCTCAGTCAGTTAAGTCTCCGACTTTGGTTCACGTTATGAGCTCTTGGTTCATGAGTTCAAGCCCCGCATCAGGCTCTCTGCTGTCAGCACAGAGCCTGCTTTTGATCCTCTGTCCTCCTCTCCCTACCCCTCCCCTTCTCCCTCACGTTCTCTCTCTCAAAAATAAACAAACACTAAAAATATTTTTAAAGAGTAAAAATAATACAATCACAATAGCAGGGGGAAAAAAACATGAGATTCAAGATTTCAAGGCTATATTTCAACATTAGTTTTAAGGATGTAAAATATGCTTTTACTAATATAGACAATATTCATTTCTGTAATAAATGGCATTAAGAGTCATAAAATGTTTTAACTGTGAAACATTAATTCAGGATTTTATAATAATACTGCTTTTTAAAAATTAATCTTGGGACTCCTGGGTGCCTCAGGCAGTTGGGCGTCCAAATCTTTGCTTCAGCTCGAGTCATGGTCCCAAGGCCGTGGGATTAACCCCTGCGTCAGGTCCACACGAAGCATGGAGTCGGCTTGCGATTCATATGCTCCCTCACTCTCTCTCAAGAATCAACATTAAAAAAAATAGTAAAACAAATAAAAAAATTAATCTTAAGGCACAAGATTTAAAGTATAGAAGAGAAATACAGGATTACAGAATTTTGAGCTATTTTCCAGAACTACCATGAAGTCTAATAAAAATATAAAAACCGATTTAAAATTTCATATAGTTTTATTATTCCACTGGGAACAGCATATGAAGAGCTCTAATTTCCTATCTACACCATATTGGAAGGTAGTTGAGGACCCGAGAAGGAATCTAGCATTAAGCAACTAATATGTTTATGATCATCCAATTTGAAGATTTTAAAGTCTTCAAATACATGTGTGATTATCAAGCAGGACTGAACATTCCCAGGAGGAAAGAAGAAAGGGACTAAAAAAACAAAAATCAACTCAGCAGTCTTTCTCAGTTTTAGACATGAAAGAATTTACATGCTAAATTGAAAAACTATGAATACTAAAGTTTCCCATGAATAATATAAATTTATCTTGGGGTGCCTGGGGGACTCAGTCGGCTAAGCATCCGACTTCGGCTCAAGTCTTAATCTCATGATTCCTGAGCTCGAGCCCCGCGTGTCAGGCTCTGTGCTGACAGCTCAGAGCCTGAAGCCTGCTTCAGATTCTGTGTCTCCCTCTCTCTCTGCCATTTCCCCGCTCATGCTCCATCTCTCTCAAAAATAAATAAATATTGTTTTAAAAATGTATCTATTGTCGGAAATCTTCAAAGAAGTAAAAATCATGTCCTACAAAGAATTTTGCATACTCTCTTGGAAACCTTTCCTGCCTTATGATTCTGTCATGACAAAGAGTTCATATTAGACAAAAATTTATACATGTTGAGTTCATTCATTTGGTATGTGTGCATGTGTCTATTCTATGCAGATACTATTAAAAAAAGAGTGGCACCTGGGTGGCTCAGCTGGTTAAGCGTCCAACTTGATTTTGGCTCACGTTATTCAAGCTCTGTGTCAGGTTTGACACTAGCAGCACAGAGCCTGCTTAGGATTCTCTCTCTCTCTCTCTCTCTCTGCCTCTTCTCACTCTCTCTCTCTCTGCCTCTGTCTAAATCTCTCTCTCTCTCTCAAAATATATAAACAGTTGAAAACTTAAAATTAAAAAAAGATAAATCAGAATGCAGAACACATATTTTATATTTTTTTTCTTTCGGAGTGTGGCAGCTTAAGTGGGACCTGGGTGACTCAGAAGTTAAGCATCTTGATTTGGGCTCAGATCATTATCTCGCAAACCGGTTTGTGGGTCTGAGCTCTGCATCGAGCTCTGTGCTGACAATGAAGAGCCTGTTTGGGATTCTCTCTGTCTCTCCCCTCTCTCCCTGTCCCTACCTTGCTTGCTCTCTCTCTCAAAATAAATAAATAAGATAAAAAACAACAACAACAATAAAAAAAACAAATTCAGTGTTGCAGCTTCAAATTTAGTTTTTCATTTCACAGAGAAAGAACTTTATTTACATCACCAGAAATTTTACTTAATGAAAAGAATAAATGTTTATTTCCTCTCTTTCTACTCAAAAAGACCTAAAATATACCAAGATTATACCACACAGTAAGTTACCTTAGAAACCCCAAAAAGACAATAGCCAAAAATTGAAAATTCACAATCAACCTGGTATGGCCTAAAACAAATTTCACTTTGCATTCCTTAGAAACACAGGTTTTGCTAAACTAATTCTAGGATATCACCTTTATTAAACTGAAACGTAAGGGCAAAAATTTCTTCCAGTTCTTCACAGAAATCAGCTGTAAGTCATTCAGAACAGTCTAAGCATTTTTTTTTTTGTTACCTGGCTTTTTTTTTCTTAATTTGCACTTAAAATATTTTCTCCCACATTTTATAATTTAAAGAGCATCTGCTCTGCCTTAATCCCACTATTGCTGCTGTGATTTTATGATACTTTCTCTCAACTCTTCATTCTTTAAGTTCCTCTCGCCCCTCTAAAATGAGTTCTTCCCCTTCACCCCCCTCCTCATCTTCATATGCATCGAGCTATTCTTTCCAGCTGCCTTCTCCTACTTTGCTCCCATAAAGACATACCCGAGAATTGTCTACTCCCACCAAACTTTATAAATTTCAATCCTGTACCTTCCTCTCTGTTGTCATTACACTGATTTCTATTATGATCTTTTCAGGACTTCCATTTCTTCCTAAGATTCTTTTCATCATTATAAGGTGCAAGAGAATGGCATGGGGTGGGGGCAGTATAAAACAAAACAACTTACCTTTGCAAGACCAAGGACATCTACCATCTTGAGAGAAGGTTTCAGAAGAGATTTTAGTTGATGGTAAAACAGGAAGACAATCACCATAAACTCTGGCTGGTGGTTTGGAAAGAGTTGCAGTCATATCTTAATTTTCAGAATCAGGATTGTTGTCCTCAGATAAGGTTCCACCTTCTGGTTTCACAGTGCCACGTTTTGCTCTCACCTAGTAGAAAACAAAGTAAAGAGGACACGAAAATATCTGTAACTTCAAATTAGTGAATAACACAAGAATGGACAAGAATTAGTGAATAAAACAAGTCTTCCAATAGCTTACCATTTTTCATGGATTGCCAAGAAGAATGCAGTATCTTTGCTACGTGTGGTTTTGGGACATTCTAGAATAGAATTAATAGCCTTAAGGATTACAAGAATCCAATTCGATAAAATCATTGTAATATTCACCATTACCAAATGAGCACCATTATACAAGGAACACAGGCTTTGGAATCATTCAAATGTAGATTCACATCTAAGTTATGCCGTTTACTATTTATTACCAGTCTCCATTTTCTCATGTGGTGAGGATTACAAGAGATCTCATAGGTAGTCTCAAAATGTTACTCGCCGTACCTGTAACTAATTAATATCAGGTAAATCCTTCACCAAAGTAACCTCAGATAAATATTTAACCCTAGGTAATTGAAAATATGTTGAAAAAACTAACACTAAGACATTTAAATATGTTATCTTGTGAAACGTTTGCATGATTTATACTGGCATGAACTATCTCATGTAAGAGTAAATATACAAACTTACTCTTCAGTGGTATCTTATGTCAGTAAGTTGCAATTGCAAACAGTTTAAGTGGCTTCTGTTTCTCAAAACACTAAAGACAAATATGACTGTTTAAATGTAACTCCTTATAGGACCCCTGGGTGGCTCAGTCAGTTAGGTGACCCACTTCTGATTTCAGCTCAGGACATGAACTCACGGTTAGTGGGGTTCAAGCCACACATCGGGCTCTGAGCTGACAGCGCAGAACCTGCTTGAGATTCCCTCCTTCCTTCTCTGTCTGCCCCTCCCTACTAGCACTTGCTCATTATCTCTCTCTCTCCCTCCCTTTCCAGGAGAAATACAAACATTACAAAAATATTTAGCTCAGCTCCTTCCAAGAAAGAGGAAAAAAGGATAATAAACCTTGTGGGGCAATGAGTCATGGATGAAAACCACACATAGACAGTAGAATTCCATATCCAATATGTTGACAATGGATTTGACAGAAAGTGATGTACTAAAAGAACAGACACTAAAGAAATGTTTTCTGCAAGGAAACATTATTGTGGGGTTAAACCATGAAAAAAAAAAAAAGCATGGTGGGGGGAACACGTAGGTGGCTTAGTCAGTTCAGCATCCAACTTCAGCTCATGAGTCATGATCTCACGGTTTGTGGGTTTCAGACCCACATTGAGCTCTGTGTTGACAGCTGGGAGCCTGGAGCCTGCTTTGGATTCTGTGTATCCCTCTGTCTCTGTCCCTACCCTGCTTGCACTCTGTCTCTCTCTCGCTCGCTCCAAAATAAATAAACTTTAAAAACATCAAAAATAACTTAAAAAGCATGGGGGGAGAAGAGGAAAAAAGGAAAAAAAATAAGACATGACCAATCAATCAAGCATGAGCTTAAGACAAGGAAGAAAAGGAGAAATGTGAGCAAAATAAGGTAAGTGGAAACAACATACACTTTTTAACGGGTACATAAGTAGGATTGGGAATATACTATGAACAATAGTCTCTGTTAAACCTTTTAAAGGTATATATAAAATCTATATGTGAAACAGAGGCTTCGATTCACAGGATATCCCTAATAATACTGACTTTTACCACTCTACAGTTATCTGGTTATGCATACTGTAATAAAGAATTTAAGTGTTTTCACTATAAAGAATGCTCAATTACTGGCATCTATCACTTCTGAAAAGCTATAAATTATTACTAGACTAACAAAAGAACAGAAAAAGAGAGGTTTCTAACACATCAACTTTCACTATAGAAAAAGAATTGGGAATGAGAATTCTAGGAAGAAATGGGAACCTTCAAAGGATGTATGTTATGGGACACCGATGGGGTTAAACAAACAAAGGCTGAGGACTTTTTCTCTGCAATTCTAAGCTCACAATGGGAGGATACTGAAAATATACTGTAACCTTCTTTCTTATGTAACTCCTGATTTCCTCAATAGAATTCATTTGCGTTTATACTTATTAAACACTAAAACGGAATATAAACTGAAGCCTTACTTTTTAAATTCACATATTTAATTGTAATATATCATGCGTATTTCATTACTTTTCAAATTCAATTCTACGGAATTCCATTTACCTACTCATTTATTCACATTCAAAAACTATGACATTGCTCCTTCCAAGCAAGACTTTATTCTAGGAGCTCCAGAAGTCAAACAAGTATGTTTCCTAACCTCCAGTAGCTTATAATGATTTAGGGGTTTGGAAATGAATATTTAAATAAATATCAGATGTCTGAAACTTTAAATTTTAGAATCTGACACAAGGACTAGGAGGAGGTAGTTTTCAAAGCTAGAATAGGAAAGATGTCTGAAATTAGAAATTTGACAACTTGGCTATGAAGAGCCTCTGCTCATAGAGCTACTCTTTTCAGCAAAATACGTATTCTTCAGGGAGATGCAGAATTTTAACTTACTCTTCATGGAGTTATTTCAAAACTACAGGAAAACACCTTTGTGAGGTAAATGTTGAGAAATAATGTAAACATCTAAGTTTCTACATTTTCTAATATTATTTTAGTCTAAATGTAGAACAAAGGATAGAGCCAAAGGAAAATCCTATATCTCACCAAAATAAAACTTGCCCGGGGCGGGGGGCAACCTACAATAGATACTTGGACCCAATAAGATTTCATTTAGGCATGAGTATTATCAGTCATGTTACGATCACAGTAAGAATCCTTATCCTTAACCAAATGTCATATTTCCTCCATTATGGGAAAGCTTTTCCCAATATAATTTGACGGTCATTATATATTTTCCAGCCCATTCTTTTATCAGCCTCCTCCTCTAGGATTTACCAAAGTAAAACAAAACAAAACAAAACAAAACAAAACAAAACAAAACATTCAACGCGTCATGTATCTGTAAAGTGGTTTGTTCTTGCTATCTTTCCAATACATACATAAAATGATGATACACAGGCTTCTCTTAAATTTTCAGAGTAAATAAAGGAGAAAACTAAATTCAGAGCAGGAAAGTGAGTTTCACAGGAGTGTACTTTACCTTGGTACCAAAATCTAAGTCTCGGCTAGCTGATGTAGACCATGAATCATCAGGACCAGGTTTGTCGGAAGGCCTTTAGAGCAAAAATATACAACAAAACCATGTTTATTTATTTAAAAACAAAATTTCAAAAATTAAGTGAAAGTTCAGCTGTTTATTAAATGAAGTTTCTTGGTATAATTAAAAGTTGGCCTCTGGTTTTTTCATTAAGTTTAATTTTAATTCCAGTAATAGTAACATCCAGGGTTATATTAGTTTATTAATATAGTGATTCACCAACTCCATACTCACCCAGTGCTCATCATGACAAGGGCACACCTTCATCCCCATTACCTCTTTCACCCCTCCCACCACTCACCTCCTCTCTGGGAACCATCTGTTTGTTCTCTGCAGTTAAGAGCCTATTTTTTGGTTTGTCTATCCCTTTCTTTTTTTCCCTTTGCTCAATTGTTTCTTAAGTGCTACATGAGTAAAATCATATGGTATTTCTCTTTCCCTGAATTTGCTTACCATACTACTCTCGGGCTCCATCCAGGTCATTGCAAATGGCAAGATTTCATTGTTTCATGGTTGAGTAATATTCCAGTGTGTGTGTGTGCGTGTATGTGTGTGTGTGTGTGTGTGTATGGATTACGTATACACACACACATACATACATATAGGACTTCTTCGTTCACTCATTTGTCAGTGGACGCTTGTGCTGGGTATGGGAAATAATGCTGCAATAAACACAGGGGTGCGTGTGTCCCATGGAATTAGTGTTTTTGTATTCTTTTGGGTAGTGTCCAGTAGTGCAATAACTGGATCATAGGAGAGTTTTGTTTTTAATTTTTTGAGGAACATCCATACTGTTTTCCACAGGGACTGCACCCATTTTCATTTCCACTAACAGTGCAAGAGGGTTCCTTTATCTCCACTCCTCGCAAACACTTGCTTCTTGTGTCTTGGAGTTTAGCCATTCTGACATGTGTGACATGGTATCTCGTTGTAGTTTTGGGGAGCATCTTTTCATGTGTCTGTTGACCAGCTGTATGTTGTCTTTGGAAAAATGTTTGGTTATGTCCACTGCTCATTTTTAAACTGGACTTTTTTGGTGGGGGGGAGATGTTGACTTGTATCAATTTTTTAGACATTGTGCGTACTAACACTTTACTGGATTTGCAAAACATTTGCAAAATTGTTCTCCTATCCCAGAGCTTACCTTTTAGTTTTAACGGTTTCCTTCACTGTGCAAAAGCTTTGTGGGTTCATGTAGTCCCCATAGTTTATTCTTGCTTTATTTCCCTTGGCTCAGGAGACATAACTAGTAAAATGTTGCTACATCCAAAGTCAGAGAAATGACGGCCTGTGCTCTCTTCAAGGATTTTTTATGGTTCCAGGTCTCACACTTAGGTCTTTAATTCATTTTGAGTTTATTTCTGTGTATGGTACAGAAATTGGTCCAGGTTCATTCTTTGGCATGTGGGTTGTCCGGTTTTCCCAACACCATTTGGTGAAGAGACTGCTTTTTCCCCACTGGATAGTCTTTCCTGTTTGGGGAAGATGAACTGACCATACAGTGGTGGATTTATGTCTGGGTTTTCGGTTCTATTCCATTGAGCTATGTGGCTATTTTTTACGCCAGTACCCACCATACTGTTTGGATTACTACAGCTTTGAAATACAACTTGAAATCTGAGATTGCGATGCCTCCAGGTTTCCTCTTTTTCAATATTGCTTTGGCCATTCAAGGTCTTTTGTGGTTTTATACAACGTTTAGGGTTGTTTGTCTAGCTCTGTGACAAATGCTGTTGGTATGTTGACAGGGATTGCATTACATCTGTAGATGGCTTTGGGTAGTGTAGACACTTTAAAAATATCTATTCTTCCCATCTACGAGCATCGTATGTCTTTCTCTTTCCGTCACCTTCAATTTCTTTCATAAGTGTTTTACGGTTTTCAGAACATAGGTCTTTCAACATTTGGACCCTGTTAAAGAAATTGTGGTTTATATACACAATGGAGTACTATGTGGCAATGAGAAAGAATGAAATATGGCCCTTTGTAGCAACATGGATGGAACTGGAGAGTGTTATGCTAACTGAAATAAGCCATACAGAGAAAGACAGATACCATACGGTTTCACTCTTATGTGGATCCTGAGAAACTTAACAGAAACCCATGGGGGAGGGGAAGGAAAAAAAAGAGGTTAGAGTGGAAGATAGCCAAAGCATAAGAGACTCTTAAAAACTGAGAACAAACTGAGCGTAGATGGGGGGTGGGAGGGAAGGGAGGGTGGGTGATGAGTATTGAGAAAGGCACCTTTGGGGATGAGCACTGGGTGTTGGATGGAAACCAATATGACAACAAACTTCATATATTGAAAAAAAAAAAAACTTTCAGTTCTCTATTTTGCCTCCACATCTCCTAACCTGTGAAATCTCCAGGAAAGACCCAGTCTGAGTTTCCATAACCAAGTGTGACAGGCAGGAAATTCTCTGAAATGGTTGAAAATTAAATGTGTAAACGTTACCACAATGACTTCTCACCTCACATCTCTCAGAATGACTCAGTTTCAACACACAGGAAACAACAAGGGTTGCTCAGGGTGTAGAGAAAAAAACCCGTGTGCACTGGTCATGGGATGTAAATTGATATCGCCACAATGAAAGCCAGTATGGAGGGGCTTCAACAAATTAAAAAAAAAATACCATAGGATCCAGTGATTCCACTACTGGGTATTTATTTACCCAATGAAAATGGAAATACTAATTTGAAAAGATATATGCACCCCTATCTTTATGATAGCATTATTTACAATAGACAAGATATGGAAGCAACCCAAGTGTCCACCAATACATGAACAGACCACACACACACACACACACACACAATGGAATATTACGCAGCTATAAAACAGAATGAGATCTTGCCATCTGCAACATCATGGATATACCTAGACGGTATGAGGCTAAGTGAAATAAGTCAGACAGAGAAAGACAAATCCTATATGATTTCACTTCTATGTAGAATCTAAAAAAGGGGAACAAATGAACAAACAGTGAAAAAGCAGAAACAGACCCATAAATGCAGAGAATTGACTCTTGCCAGAAGGGAGGGGAGGTGGGGGTATGGACAAAATGGGTGAAGGGGGAAGTTCAGGGTTCCAATTATACAATGAATGAATCACAAAACTCAAAGGTACAGCATAGGGAATCTAGTCAGTGGTATCGTAACAGAATTATACATTACCAGATGGGAGCTACTCTTATGGCGATCATGGTGGACCATCCAGAGTTGTTGCATCACATATTACATTGTGTGTCGGATAGACCTCCGTTTAAGTAAATATACCAAAGGTTTCTATGTTATGAGTGGAAGTACTAACCAAAGATTAAAAGATGAAAAGTTCCCAAGGCCAACTTTGTTCCTACACTGGTCTTGCCTTATTTAGGTCCGTAATAACCAGAAGACTTTCCAAGCCTTCAGGGGCACTCAGCTACCCAAGGAGAGAGGCTGTGATCACAATGGTCCTGGTACTTGTGCCTCTATTTCTCTATACGCTGCCTGAATATTTTCTTCCCTATGAGCTCCCACTCCTACATCACTCTTCGGCACGGTTCTGTGGCATTCCCAACCTTTCAATTTTTAGCCTATGAAGGCACAGACTCCTACAACAAGGATGGGCTCAAATGAGCGAGGGTAGCAGCCATGTCTTGCTCCTGGAGAACAAGCTAATTGGGAGTCTCAGTTATCCACACAGTCATCTCAACATAGGCATATTATCACCTATCCAGGTGAAGCTCCCTTGCTGGTTTGACAAGACAGTCCTACCCCTGCCCAGCCCTACGGGTACATGGGAAGGGTATCACAGATTTAGGAAAACAGGTGGAGTGAGGAGACAACTTGCCTTGGGCCATACATCTCTGTTGTTCAGAATCTACCCCCCCACCCCCAATTCCTTGAGAGGATCTAAGTCATCCTCCCCAAGTTCGGAAGGAAGTAGATGATATCATATTTCTATTTGCTGTAAACAGACTCTTACCAGAAACTCAAACGATTTTTAATCTCTCTCATCAGAAAATCTGAGGTATGCTCGCACCTTCAATGAAACCAACACACACAAAAGCAGAAACTTGGTCAGGACCCTCTTGAACTCTCTATTTGAATATGACTTTCTAAACAATTCCCCTAATCCTGGGTCTTTCATTCCTGTCATTCACGTTTATCTCACTTGGCATAACCCCCCATATTCTGATATCTTTTCTAAAACTCTTATTCCTATCCCACTCAGTGGTGTTCTTCTTGAAACCTGGTTTCCTCTGCTAATTCGATTCTGACCCTCCTTCATTGTATTCATTAGACCCACTCCCCAGCTTTCTATTATTAAAACATTTTCCTGCAAGATGAAGACAAAAAACAAAGAAAGAAAAGAAAGAAAGAAAGAAAGAAAGAACCCGAATTTTAATCTCATTTCTGTCACTTATCATATCCAAATAGGTCACTTCAATCTCTTTTGAGTTTCAAATTCTCCATGGAAACAACCATTGGACAAGGAATTTAAACAAAGGTTGAAGTACGAGAGGGTATTTTGATGAATTAATCTCTGAGGTTCCCCAAATCTTGAGATTCTAAGTGCTTTTGATTTGGCATCTGGAAAAATGGAGAGTCCTTTGCTGGCAGAAGTGGAAAAATTAATGGAAAAAAAAGAAATACCAAGAAAACCAGAGAAGAAAGTAAAAAGACAAAAACTCAGTACAGAAAAGTCATGGGAAAAAAATCTCCAAAAAAAGAAAAATCTTCCTAGAATTAGTCAAGGGTACTAGCCCAAAGGGAAACCAGACTGGGAACTTAGGCAACAGAGAATCGTATAGCAATATCCTCGAAATACAGGCTGAATTTAATTAACGTAACATGGTGTACAACTAGATATCCTTCCCTTACAGAAAACTCATTTGTCTCAAGAAGAGGGGATATCACCACATCTAAGGAAGTGCCTGACTAGATCTTGCTTATTATGTAAAAGCCGTGACACCATGGCCATAGCTGACATCCACCCTAAAAACTAGGATGGTAAAAACAAGGGATTAGTTACCACTGCACTAATTACTTTTGTTAGCACTACTGGTCAAATATATAAGGGAAAATGCTTGGACTAACCTGGGTTTTTAAGAAAACCCTAAATTAGAATTCTGACATCATTACCTTTGAGATTATGAGTTGATCTGCCCTAGGATCTGTATCTTGATCTCAGTGCTGCTGAGGAACCACAGAATGGATGTGGAAGCTACACAAGCTGACGGGCAAACCCCCAGGTCAGCTACTCATTAACTATGGAATCATGGGGCGGGTATTCAACCTCCCTGAACCACAGTTGCCAAAGTAATAAAAAGTAGGCTACAATACCACAGCTACTTTGCAAAGCTATACAATAACTATATAACTGAACAGATGTTACGAATAGGATATAGTGTCTAGTCCAGGGTAGAACACGCAACAACTGCTTTTGTTCTCTGCGTTCCCTTAGGAAACACATAATTTTCAGTTCATTCATTTCATTTCCTTTCCTTTCCTTTCCCGTTTCACTTCATTTCATTCATTTATACTTTGAGAGTGAGTGCACACAGAAAGAGGGAAAGATATCTCAAGGAGGCTGTCAGTGCAAAACCCAACGTGGGGCTTGAACTCACAAACCTGAGTTGAAATCAAGAGTCACGCCCTTAACCGACTGAGCCCCCCAGGTGCCCCAACAAATGTCATTTTTACAAATCCATAAAAATCCTACCTGGTTATATAGTCTTCCTCAGCATTCTTATCTGCTCCTAAAAAAGAAAGCAAAATACATGTTAAATCAACAATCGAAAAATAGAGGAAATTACAAGTGTACGGCTTATGATTTGTTAAAAAGTATTGCTTTGGGACCACACCTTCAAACCACACTACACTGAATGGGAATTATATGATTGGTAGGCTTAAAGCACTAAGAAATTTACTTTCTCCTCTTTATTTACAAAAAGCAAGAATAGGTTTTATCAGAATTTGACACTTACAGGTGAACTGATGTTTACAATGACCATCACTGACGGACTCTATGACTCTGGAGTAAAATGGTATCGTTAGGAGAATGATGATCATAAGCTGACTATGTCAAACTATAACTAGCATGATTTTTCTGGACTTCCACTATGAGAAGAGTTAAAAGAGAGTATGTTTATTTTGCTGTCACACAGCAGAACTTCCCCAGCCCTTCAGTAGAGACTGTTCCATTTAGGATGAAACACCCCCTCAAAAAGTGTGCTCTATGCCTATTGTACTTTGCAGCACGGCGAAACCATAGCAAACAGACTCTCCTTGGCCTTATTTCCAATGGCAAGGTAAGTAAGAAGGATTTGGCATTCCAGTTTGATAAAGTTCTAACCTCCTGAGACTGTTTCCTTCCATTGATAGAGAGTCTATCTCGACCCACTGTATATCACAGAGGAGGATGATCCCAATGTGCTATGTAGTGGTTCATGATGTCATTTTTCTCAACCCTACCCATTAGGTGACACACATCTAGAGAAATCATGCTTTTTTTCATGGAAGGCATATATCATCAGATCCTCTACTGATGAGCAACAAAACAAAACAAAGGGCAAAGAATATCTTGAATGCGCACATTCAATTACGAGGGAATTTTAATTTTCTAAACATTCAAAGATATCCACTGTATGATTCTTACTATATGACACTCTGGAAAGAGCAAGACTATGAAGGTAAGGGTTGGGGTGAATATAGGGATAAAGGGACACAGCACAGAAGACTTTTAAGGCAGTGAAACTCTTTCACACGATACCACAAAGGTGGATTCACATCATTACACATTTGTTAAAACTCATAGATTGTATAACACCAAGGCTGAACACTAATGCAAATTAGAGACTGCCTGAAAATGATGAGTAAGTGTCCATATAAAATGCACCACTGTTTTCAGGGTGCGTGGGTAGCTCAGTTGGTTCAGCGTCCAACTCTGGATCTGAGCTCAGGTCATGATCTCACAGTTCATGGGATCAAGTCCTGCATCAGGCTCTGTGCTGACAGGACAGGATCCTTTCTCCCCTCTCTCCCTGCCCCTTTGCTGCTCACACACATGCATGTACTCTCGCTCAAAACTAAACAAAGGAACTGAAAAAAATATACTACTAAATTGGACCACTGTCGTGCAAGATATTGACAACAAGGGAGGTTAGCCGTGTACAGGAGCATGGTATGTTATATAGAGACTCTCTGTACTTTCTATTATATTTTGCTGTGAACTTAAAACTGTTGTAAAAAATAAGGCTCATTAAATGTAAAATACAAAAACAACAAAAAAACACGGTATCCACTGAAGCTACCCTTACCATATATTAACATGTGATACAGTCACCTTGAAAATTAAGATAGAGATCAAAGGAACAAAATAGGGGAACTGTCTCCCATATGCAAGTATATGAAAATACATGAAGCAAAATACAGAAATACAAAAGTTATTCCTATACTTAGGGAAGAAAACAATTGGTGAATATGATTAAATATCTAATAACTATAAACATGGATTCAGCACTCTAGGAATCAAACCTGGGTTTCCATATAATGAAGAGATTTTATTCTAATTTTAAATCAAAAATCATTATGCTTATCATATCTAAGAATCATACTGAAAGTTTAGTCACTTAAAAAAAAGATTATAATGACCTAATGTTGCCCTAGTAATTTTTGTACAAATACCTACTTCATATGGATGATGAAACTGAAACCAGTACCATGGTAACCATCATATTAGTAGCTAGTAAAATAAAATTTTAAGATATCACCAAAAATGAAGTCAGGAATATAATTCTTATGCAGAACAGGTTTCATCCAGCGGGCCAAAGATGGCTACCCTCAGAACATCCTACTTGAATGACTGGTCCTTGGTTGTTCCCTGGGATCTTGGATTTAAGGAGGGTTCCCACCATTCCCTAGCTGGTTAAGAGTGGCTCACTCTGCCTAAGTGCTGGTGCAATCAATGTGCTTAAGGCCGTACACTTGATTTCCTTCTGAAAACCTGGAATTTTGGGACATGCTAAGGAGAAGATGCCTATGTGATAAGCATTTGATGAAACCTCGGGCACTGAGTATCCATAAGCTTCGTACTGGCAGACGACATTTCACTTGTGCTGTCCTAATTTGATGTTGGAGGAATTAAGCACATCCTGCTAACTCCATAGAAAAAGGATTCCTCGAAGCGTGTGCTTGGTCTCCTCTGGCCTTCACCCCATGCACATTTTCTCTGTGCTGATTGGTCTTTCTAGCCTGTCCCCATACCAAACCACAGGCATGAGTACAACTATATGCTGAGGTCTGAGAGCTCTTCTAGTCAATAATCAAATCTGGGTGTCATTAGGGTGCCTCTAACCAACTGTGTTATATGAAATTTATATTATTTGGGTTGATGTCTTACACGTGGTTACAGTCAGAAGGTTATGTCACAGAATACCTTTCCTGGAAACTCTTTTTCTTGGTATTTGCCTTGAAAATTCTTACATTCCTATATATCCATTTGAAAAAAGGTTTAAAAGGAATAGATGAAATCATGATGTCAGAAAGTGTGAAACAAGCAACAATCCTATTTTACTCAGAAAAAAAAAAAAAGAGAATCCTGGTGGTTGCCACTATGTTCTACCATATACAAGTTCCTCTCAAATATGAAAAATCAGTTAATTTTCTCCAACTAACCAAGACTTAGTTCATTTTTCTGGCAGATAGGAACCAAAAGAAGTAACAGGGATCGATTTAGAAAAACAGAACTATCAGACCCAGTATAAAAACATACTACTGATTATAGTGTTTTGTTTCTTTGTTTCTTTTCCTTAATTCCTTAGATAATTAAAAATATAGTTCACCTATTAAAGGCAGTTATTGCCAAAATAATCAAAAAGTCATAATTACTGTGTCCTCATTCCTGCTGCTCTCCTCTGTTCATCTGATAAAGTCCTACACATTTTTCATGTCCAATTTAAATGCTGGTACACAACCTGGTAACCTCTGAATCTTCTGAGAGTTCTCTCTCTCCCCCTAACTTTTTATATTCAGGAATCAGAAATTCGTATTAACTATACTGTTTCTGTCTCTGCTTTATCTTTCCCCTGCCACTGCCCTGGTCAAACATTAGTTCTTAACTGATGATTTTCACAGGGAAAAAAAGCCACCAAATATTATTGTTATTTCTTAAATGAATAAAAAAATTTTAAGCAAAACAAATGATAAAGACACAAGGCCCTGAAAAAAAATTAATGGAATAAATTGAACCCCCTGACGTTTTCAATCTACACAGCTGAAAGTTTCATAATGGACTAATACTAGGCTAAGAAAACAAGAGCTTCCTTTGCCTCCCAGTCTCTTTATGTGGTTTCCTATAACCTATCCTCCATACGAGGGTTCAGCAAACTACGGCCACAGGCCAAATCCAACCTGCCATCTGGTTCTGTAAATAATGTTTTATTGGGGCATAGTCTCATGTCTTCACTTACATATTGCTATTGCTGCTTTCACACTACAAGGGCAGAGCTGAGAGACCACATCACCTAAAATATTCACTGACAGTTTAGGAAAAAGGCTTGGTGATCTGTATTTTATGCCACAACCAGAGTGTCCTACCTCAAATCTAATCTTATTAGTCTTCTGCTTCAAATTCTCCAAAATCTCTGCATCAAATACTGCTGGCTCCCTCCCTAAGAACCATTCCATATTCTTCATTCTTGCTAGAGAATCACAACTTTATTTGGATATTTATTGTCTCCATACACAAAGAAGGGGGCCTCACCCTGGCTTCCAAAAGAGAAAGGATTATTCTAAGCTAATCATAGTATCTGATTTACCAGGGAACAGTTTAGGAATGAGTATGTGACATAACCTAGTCTTTAAAATGTTAGAGGAAGTCTACTACAAGCCTCTTCCTAGTGAAAAGAAACACCTAAATAAAAGCAGTCCTTCCCACCCACTGGATGTTGCCATGTGAGAATATGATACCTGAATCTGTTGCTAATTAGCCACCCCGGAAAGGAGAAATAAAAATACCACCAACTCCAAAACTGAACAAGAGACGACTGGGATCCTGATGACAGCTGAAGCCGCAGCGGGGCCAACCTAGCGCCCAGTGACTTCAGGCCCCACCACGAAGCCATGCCTAGCAGCCTGGCCCCTGGCGGGAAGGTCCTGGGGGCCTACGCATGCTCTGGGCCCCTACCACCTGCAGCCCCACCTCCGCGGGAAGCCCTGCCTCCCACGCCTGGAGTCCCAGCTCCCACCCCACTCCCCCTCTATTGGGCAGGGCCGAAATGTATCCTTCATTCCCAGATCAGCTCCTTGCCTGGCTGCAGGGAAGTGGCCTGAGGTGGTGGGCCTGTTATTGACACTCTCCAAGCCTCAGGGTTCTCATCTTTAAAATGGATGTAATAGGGGCGCCTGGGTGACTCAGTCAGTTGAGTGTCCGACTTCGGCTCAGGTCATGATCTCATGGTTCGTGGGTTCGAGCCCCGCATCGGACTCTTTGCTGACTGCTCAGAGCCTGGAAACTGTTTCTGATTCTGTCTCCCTCTGTCTCTGCCCCGACTCCGCTTGTGCTCTGTCTCTAAAATAAATAAACATTAATATATATATATATATATATATAAAATGGATGTAATAGGACCACCTCATCGGAACGATACGAGACATAAAAGATATAGTGAATGTAAAGCACTTAACTGAGACCTAGGAAAAAAGACCAGCAACCATAAATCTGTCATTATTATTATTATTATCGAGTCTTCTAAATACATTGGCTTTCCACCCAGATTGGCCAGGCCTTACGTGGCTCTCTCCCCCACACGCAGGTCACTGGGAGAGTGGCAGAGTGGGATCCTTCCAGGACCCCAATAGGGCACTTGTCAGCCGGGATCTCCAAGACTCTTTGCGACCAACACTCATTCCACCAAGTTCCTGACCGCTTCCATCCAGACAGCAACTCGGGTTTACAAACGTTTATTGAGAACCTACCACATGCCAGGTTACTGTACTCAGGATACGGAAGTGAGCAAGATGGACAAAAGCCTGCCCTCACAGGGCATAGGAGGTAGACAGAAATATAAATAAGCAGATGATGTGGTATGTTGGAAGTTTCTGGAGAAAACTGAAGTAGGCAAAGGAGACAGGTGTGGTTTGTATTTTTGAAGTAGGGTGCTTGAAGGAGGCCCCATGAGGAGATGCCATTTGAGCAAAGAAGAGAAGAGTAGATTGAGGGATTTCTGGAGGAAGAGCATTCCAGTCAAAGGGAACAGCAAGTGCAAAGGCCCTGAGGTAGGAGTGTGCCACTGGGTGTGACAAATAGCTAGGAGGCCAGTGGGGCTGGAATGGCATGAACAAGAAGGATTGGCAGTCTTCCAAGGTCCTGTTAAGGCCTTGAATTCCACTTAAAGGACTTGCATTCTGCCCTCAAGAGGCGCCCGGGTTTCAGCCCTCCAGTCACTAGGACTGTGGACAGCTCAGAGCAGCCCTTTTGCTGAAGAGATTCAGAGTCCCTTTTCTCCATTTCTCAGTGCCATAAGCAAGAGCAGATGATTTTGACTACCCTAGGGAAAAGAAAATAAGCTGGAAGGATAATGGGTATTCCCAGAGTCCAAGGGGGGCCTGGAGGACTGGGTTGAAAGCAGGGTAGCTCCAGAAAGAGAGAACTTTGGGAATAGTCGCCTGGCAAAGACAGAGTGGTTAGGGTGCCACCACTCAGGAGGAAGGAGCTCCAGGTGTTGGAGGTTCCCGTTCCAAGGAGGGAGCATCCTACTGGCCTGGCCTGAGACCTACGCCTGCTTCTTGCTGGGCAAGGGGAGTCTCAGCCACAATCCCACCACCCCACTATCTCCAGTGAGAGTCACCGGGGAGCCCAGAGAATGTGAAATGGTTGCTTGGTAGCCAACACCTCCCGTATATATTAGAACCATATATTGAGGACCTACTGTGTGCCAGCCACTGCATTAAGGGCTTTAGGGTTTGGGTTGCCTGCTTTCAACACAACACAGACATGAGCCTAAGCTTCACTTTTGGCTTCTTAATATTATGTTCTTCAATATATTACATTGTGAAAGGTGAAATGAAATAGTCACTTATGTCAACAGGCTTTCAAATGGAGCCAGAGGCCAGTAAGGAGATGGGTCTTATGCACATCCTCACCGGTAGGAGAACCACAAAAGTTGGAACCGGGCCATACTGCAACTCTTCCAGGGACTCGGCCCAAAGACTTGCAGCTTGCTTTAGTGAGAGACCCCGCTTAGTGATAGCCTTAGAAACCAGTTACAGCCACCAAGTTTACTTTCCTGCCACCAATACCAATCTTCGTCATCAGAATTCTTAGTAAATGACATATACAAGCATTCCCTTTTGTCTTAAAAAACCTCTTACTTTCATTCCCTGGAATGGGGTGGGGAGGGTAGAGGCACTCTTTTGGTTGCTGCCCAAATGTGTCTTTCCCAAACTGCAATTCTGAGACCCCAAATAAATAACTTTGTTTTTATTTCAGCTCTGCCTCTTCTCTCTGTTGACAGAGTACATTGTGCATCGCTAAATAGGAATGCACAAATGCTTTCTTCACAGCTTCTAGGCCTCTTAATTTTGATACAATTTGAAACCTGTGGTGGTGGTGGGCGGAGGAATTCAAGCACAGCACAAAGCATCTTGATATATTGATCAACTGAATTCATCAGTTGTTAACTGCGATTCACCAACTGTTAACACTTGCTGCATTAACTTTATGTTCTCTGTCTCCCTCTTTTTACAACAAATTGCACACATTGATTGTATACATCTTGATGAATTTTCCCCTATTCACTCACCTGTAATACCATCACTATAACGAAGGTACTAAACATATTCATCACCTCCAGAAATGGATGTGTGTTCTTTCGTGGTTATTTATTTATTTGGGTAGGAATGTGTAGCATGTGATCTATCTCCTAGAAGCAGAGGCGTGGGAACAACGTGTGGGAGGGAAATATGAAGGAAGCAGAGAGGGAGCACTTGATGTGATTTTATGCAAGGTGGTGTAGACAACCATCCCTTTTACCCAGGTTTCTCCTTTACTTTGCAGAGGCCTGTTAATTATTCCTCTTCTCATCCTTTCCCTCTCTGTGATCATTTCTTCATTATCTTTACAAAGATTCTCGGCGCTTTCTTTTTGTCTTAATTAGGCTTCTTAGTGGTTTAGCCGCTTAGCTGCTATCTTGATTTCTTAAAGAACCACCTTAGTTTTTTCACCTTCCATTTTGTCAGACTCTTCCATTAGGTTTATTTTGGTGTGTGATTGTGTTTTCTCATTTCAGGTGTAAATACATAGATACATACATATGTTCATACAAGAATGTGTGTGTAGATCCAATATATGTACCAACTGTATATCCAAATTGCATTTACTTGTCTACCACCTTTTGACTGTGTATCCCCACTTTTCCAACTTAAATACCACTTTCTCTCCCACTGCCCTCCACTCCTTTTTTTTTTTTTTTTTTTTGCCCAGAAAGAACACTAGCAGATTCCTGCATGTCATCAGGAAAGTAATGATAATCAGATCAACTCTGAGGCTTTTGGGGTTGTTTATAAGAGTTATAAGTCAGGGGCACCTGGGTGACTCATTCAGTTGAGCGTCTGACTTCAGCTCAGGTCATGATCTCACGGTCCGTGAGGTCGAGCCCGGCATCAGGCTCTGTGATGACAGCTTAGAGCCTGGAGCCTGTTTCAGAGTCTCTGTCTCCCTCTCTCTGCCTCTCCCCAACTCATGCTCTGTGTGTGTGTGTGTGTGTGTGTCAAAAATAAGTAAACTTTAAAGAAAATAAAAGAGTTATAGGTCAGTCAGATTTCCCAGGTATTCATCATTAAATGCAATCAATCATTCAGGCATCCATCGATTCTCTCTTAACAAATGAATTGAGAGCCTAGTCCTGGTCAGGTACTTTATCTCTATTGGAGAAAGAGCAGAGAAAGAACAGATCCTTCCCTTGAGGCGCTTCTATTCTGTTGGTGAAAGACTAGTCATAAGTAGTGATGTAGACTCTATGGAGCTCAGGACAAATTCAGTGCATGACCCGTTAATGCCAGTGGGCAGAAAATGGTACAACTTTTCTGAAAGGCATGAGAGAAGACTTACTTGGAAGTGTCCCAAGTGTCATGAAGAGGCAGATCCTTACTGAAAGTTGCATCTCAGGTGTGCTTAATACTAAGAACCTGCTATACCCAAGGACTGGGCTGGACTCAGGGCACGACACCGAGTCCATAAGTGATGTTGGGGAGTCTCATCCAATTTGCTATTCCAGAGTTTTCTCCTCTTCTTCTCCCTACACCATCTCACAGGTTACCCTCCACCAGACAAACCAGAATCTGAAACCAGAACACTCAGTACATATGGTCCCCACCCCGGGGAACCTGGGAGCCAGTTTCCAGAGTGCTCTCTGTACAGCAACCTGGATACCCCCAAACATCTTCCTTGGAATCACTTATGAGCACAAGGATTTTCCAGGAAAACCTTAGTGAAGACTCTGCAACTCAGAAGAACTAAATCGATGTCTAAATTCAATCCAGCCTCAGAGTCACCAGGCAACGGCATTTATTATATTCTGGAACTTAATACACTGACTCAAAAACTCATTTGAAGGAACAGCCAGGGATTTTCAAGTGCTTAGCCAATTTAGGCTTTTCTAGTCTTTAGCTTACTTTCAAGATCAACAAACAAAACATCGTGTTACTGGTACACCAGACAAAGCAGAACTGAGTTTGGAATTAGAGCCAAAAGGAACACACAGGTTTCTGCAGAATGACGATGGGACTTCAAAGCAGGGGCAAGGTTAGGATTATTTTAGAAATGGTGTCAGATAACTCTCTCTAAATTAAAATGAGTGTCCAGTGGAAACTAATGCAATGCTGTTACGCTAACTGGAATTAAAATAAAAAAGTTAAACAATGAAATGGGTATGCAGTGTGTGCATCAAGGATTTAAATGCAAGACAATGCAATTACAAAAATTAAAGAATTAGTGAATTAAAAAAAAAACAATTTTAAGTGCCAAAGTCAAAGAGTGACAGAAACTCGGAAGAAATGGACAAAAAAGCCTGATTCAACAACAACAATTTTTTTTTAAATTTCCCCAATACTTAAAAGCTTACAAATCACTGAGAAGAGTCGGAAGATGGTGGAGGAGGAGGATGCTGGGCTCACTGCGCATCCTGCTGATCACTTAGATTCCACCTACACCTACCTAACTACCCCAGAAAACCACCAGAAGTCTAGCAGAATGAAGTCTCTAGAGCCAAGGGCAGACGACAGGCCCACAGAAGAGGGTAGGAACGGCTGCGAGGCAGTGCACGCTCCACAGACTGGTGGGAGGGAGCCGGGGTGGAGGGGCGGCCTGCCGGCCAAGCAGAGCCCCCGAGTCTGGCTTGCAAAAGCGGAGAGGCCGGAAGGAGTGTGTTCTGACAGCAAGCGGGACTTAGCATCTGGGAGGTCATAAGTTAACAGCTCTGCTTGGAAAGCGGGAAGGCTGGAGGACAAAGGGAGGGAGAGTTGCTGAGCCCCTGGACGACAGAGCTCAGTTTGGCAGGGAACAAAGGCGCTCGCCAGCGCCATCTCCCTCACCCATTCCCCAGCCAAAATCCCAAAGGGAACCAGTCCCTGCCAGAGAACTTGCTTGCTCCACACAAACACCCAACGCTGTGCTTCTGCTGAGCCACCCCTCAGGCAGTGGGTATGATTCCCTCCCGCTGCCACAGGGCCCCTCCTGAAGTGGATCACCTAAGGAGAAGCAAGCTAAGCCTGCCCCTCCTGACCCCGTGCACCTTGCCTACCCACCCCAGCTAATACGCCAGATCCCCAGCACCACAAGCCTGGCAGTGTGCAAGTAGCCCAGATGGGCCACACCACCCCACAGTGAATCCCGCCCCTAGGAGAGGGGAAGAGAAGGCACACACCAGTCTGACTGGCCTCAGCGGTGGGCTGGGGGCAGACATCAGGTCTGAATGTGGCTCTGCCCACCAACTCCAGTTATACACCACAGCACAGGGGAAGTGCCCTGCAGGTCCACACCACTCCAGGGACTATGCAAAATGACCAAACGAAAGAATTCCCCTCAGAAGAATCTCCAGGAAATAACAACAGCTAATGAACTGATCAAAAAGGATTTAAATAATATAACAGAAAGTGAATTTAGAATAATAGTCATAAAATTAATCACTGGGCTTGAAAACAGTATAGAGGACAGCAGAGAATCTCTTGCTACAGAGATCAAGGGACTAAGGAACAGTCAGGAGGAGCTGAAAAACGCTTTAAACGAAATGCAAAGTAAAATGGAAATGACGACTGCTTGGATTGAAGAGGCAGAGGAGAAAATAGGTGAACTAGAAGATAAAGTTATGTAAAAAGAGGGAGCTGAGAAAAAGAGAGATAAAAAAATCCAGGAGTATGAGGGGAAAATTAGAGATATAAGTGATACACTAAAAAGAAATATACGCATAATTGGTATCCCAGAGGAGGAAGAGAGAGGGAAAGGTGCTGAAGGGGTACTTGAAGAAATAATAGCTGAGAACTGCCCTGAACTGTGGAAGGAAAAAGGCATTGAAATCCAAGAGGCACATAGAACTCCCTTCAGACGTAACTTGAATCGATCTTCTGCATGACATATCACAGTCAAACTGGCAAAATACAAGGATAAAGAGAAAATTCTGAAAGCAAAAAGGGATAAACGTGCCCTAACTTATAAAGGGAGACCTATAAGACTTGTGACTGATCTCTCTTTTGAAACTTGGCAGGCCAGAAAGGCTTGGCATGATATCTTCAGTGTGCTAAACAGAAAAAATATGCAGCCGAGAATCCTTTATCCAGCAAGTCTGTCATTTAGAATAGAAGGAGAGATAAAGGTCTTCCCAAACAAACAAAAACTGAAGGAATTTGTCACCACTAAACCAGCCCTACAAGAGATCCTAAGGGGGATCCTGTGAGACAAAGTACCAGAGACATCGCTACAAGCATAAAACATACAGACATCACAATGACTCTAAACCCGTATCTTTCTATAACACTGAATGTAAATGGATTAAATGTGCCAACCAAAAGACATAGGGTATCAGAATGGATAAAAAAAAAACAAGACCCATCTATTTGCTGTCTACAAGAGACTCATTTTAGACCTGAGGACACCTTCAGATTGAGAGTGAGGGGATAGAGAACTATTTATCATGCTACTGGAAGCCAAGAGAAAGCTGGGGTAGCCATACTTATATCAGACAAACTAGACTTTAAATTAAAAGCTGTAACGAGACATGAAAAAGGTCATTATATAATAATTACAGGGTCTATCCATCAGGAAGAGCTAACAATTATAAATGTCTATGCGCCAAATACCAGAGCCCCCAGATATATAAAACAATCACTCACAAACATAAGCAAATTTATTGATAAGAATGTGGTCATTGCAGGGGACTTTAACACTCCACTTACAGAAATGGATAGATCATCTAGACACACGGTCAATAAAGAAACAAGGGCCCTGAATGATACATTGGATCAGATGGACTTGACAGATATATTTAGAACTCTGCATCCCAAAGCAACAGAATATACTTTCTTCTCGAGTGCACATGGAACATTCTCCAAGATCATATACTGGGTCACAAAACAGCCCTTCATAAGTATACAAGAATTGAAATTATACTATGCATACTTTCAGACCACAATGTTATGAAGCTTGAAATCAACCACAGGAAAAAATCTGGAAAACCTCCAGAAGCAAGGAGGTTAAAGAACACCCTACTCAAGAATGAGTGGGTCAACCAGGCAATTAGAGAAGAAATTAAAAAATATATGGAAACAAACAAAAATGAAAATACAGCAATCGAAACGCTTTGGGATGCAGTGAAGGCAGTCCTGAGAGGAAAATACATCACAATCCAGGCTTATCTCAAGAAACATGAAATATCTTAAATACAAAATCTAACAGCACACCTAAAGGAAACAGAAGCAGAACAGCAAAGGCAGCCTAAACCCAGCAGAAGAAGGAGATAATAAAGATCAGAGCAGAAATAAACAATATAGAATCTAAAAAAACGGTAGAGCAGATCAACGAAACCAAGAGTTGGTTTTTTGAAAAAATAAACAAAATTGACAAACCTCTAGCCAGGCTTCTCAAAAAGAAAAGGAAGATGACCCAAATAGATAAAATCATGAATGAAAATGGAATTATTACAACCAATCCCTCAGAGATACAAACAATTATCAGGGAATACTATGAAAAATTATATGCCAACAAATTGGACCACCTGTAAGAAATGGACAAATTCCTAAACACCCACACTCTTCCAAAACTCAATCAGGAAGAAATAGAAAGCTTGAACAGACCCATAACCAGAGAAGAAATTGAATCGGTTATCAAAAATCTCCCAACAAATAAGAGTCCAGGACCAGATGGCTTCCCAGGGGAGTTCTACCAGACGTTTACAGCAGAGATAATACCTATACTTCTCAAGCTATTCCAAGAAGTAGAAAGGGAAGAAAAACTTCCAGACTCATTCTATGAAGCCAGTATTACTTTGATTCCTAAACCAGACAGAGACCCAGTAAAAAAAGAGAACTACAGGCCAATATCCCTGATGAATATGGATGCAAAAATTGTCAATAAGATACTAGCAAATCTAATTCAACAGCATATAAAAAGAATTATTCACCATGATCAAGTGGGATTCATTCCTGGGATGCAGGGCTGGTTCAACATTCACAAATCAATCAACGTGATACATCACATTAATAAAAGAAAAGATAAGAACCATATCATCCTGTCAATCGATGCAGAAAAGGCCTTTGACAAAATCCAGCACCCTTTCTTTATAAAAACTCTCGAGAAAGTCGAGATAGAAGGAACATACTTAAACATCATAAAAGCCATTTATGAAAAGCCCACAGCTAATATCATCCTCAATGGGGAAAAACTAAGAGCTTTTTCCCTGAGATCAGGAACACGACAGGGATGCCCACTCTCACTGCTGTTGTTTAACATAGTGTTGGAAGTTCTAACATCAGTAATCAGACAACAAAAGGAAGTCAAAGGCATCAAAATTGGCAAAGATGAAGTCAAGCTTTCTCTTTTTGCAGATGTCATGATATTATACATGGAAAATCCGATAGACTCCACCAAAAGTCTGCCAGAACTGATACATGAATTCAGCAAAGATGCAGGATACAAAATCAATGTACAGAAATCAGTTGCATTCTTATACACTAACAATGAAGCAACAGAAAGACAAATAAAGAAACTTATCCCATTCACAATTGCACCAAGAAGCATAAAATACCTAAGAATAAATCTAACCAAAGATGTAAAAGATCTGTATGCTGAAAACTATAGAAAGCTTATGAAGGAAATTGAAGAAGATACAAAGAAATGGAAAGACATTCCCTGCTCATGGATTGGAAGAATAAATACTGTCAAAATGTCAATACTACCCAAGGTATCTACACATTCAATACAATCCCAATCAAAATTGCACCAGCATTCTTCTCGAAACTAGAACAAGCAATCCTAAAATTCATATGGAACCACAAAAGGCCCCGAATAGCCAAAGTAATTTTGAAGAAGAAGACCAAAGCAGGAGGCATCACAATCCCACACTTTAGCCTCCACTACAAAGCTGTTATCATCAAGACAGCATGGTACTGGCACAAAAACAGACACAGAGACCAATGAAATTGAATATAAACCCCAGAACTAGACCCACAAACGTATGGCCAACTAATCTTTGACAAAGCAGGAAAGAACATTCAATGGAAAAAAGACAGTCTCTTTAACAAATGGTGCTGGGAGAACTG
>NW_026059669.1:0-40732 GCF_023721935.1 Panthera uncia | reverse complement strand
TTTTTAGTGTATCACTTAGTTCTCTAATTTTCCCCTCATACTCCTGGATTTTTTTATCTCTCTTTCTTTCAGCTTCCTCTTTCTCCATAACTTTATCTTCTAGTTCACCTGTTCTCTCCTCTGCCTCTTCAAGCTGAGCCGTTGTGGTTTCCATTTTGTTTTCCATTTCGTTTAAAGCGTTTTTCAGCTCCTCGTGACAGATCCTTAGTCCCTTGATCTCTGTGGCAAGAGATTCTCTGCTGTCCTCTATACTGTTTTCAAGCCCAGCAATTAATTTTATGACTATTATTCTAAATTCACTTTCTGTTATATTATTTAAATCCTTTTTGATCAATTCATTAGCTGTTGTTATTTCCTGGAGATTCTTCTGAGGGGAATTCTTCCCTTTGGTCATTTTGGATAGTCCCTGGAGTGGTGCAGACCTGCAGGGCACTTCCCCTGTGCTGTGGTGTATAACTGGAGTTGGTGGGCGGGGCCACAGTCCGACCTGATGTCTGCCCCCAGCCCACCGCTGGGGCCACAGTCAGACTGGTGTGTGCCTTCTCTTCCCCTCTCCTAGGGGCGGGATTCACTGTGGGGTGGCGTGGCCCGTCTGGGCTACTTGCACACTGCCAGGCTTGTGGTGCTGGGGATCTGGCGTATTAGCTGGGGTGGGTAGGCAAGGTGCACGGGGGCAGGAGGGGCAGGCTTAGCTCACTTCTCCTTAGATGATCCACTTCAGGAGGGGCCCTGTGGCAGCGGGAGGGAGTCAGATCCGCTGCCGGAGGTTTGGCTCTGCAGAAGCACAGAGTTGGGTGTTTGCGCTGCGAGAGCAAGTTCCCTGGCAGGAACTGGTTCCCTTTGGGATTTTGGCTGGGGGATGGGCGGGGGAGATGGCGCTGGTAGCGCCTTTGTTCCCAGCCAAGCTGAGCTCTGCCGTCCGGGGGCTCAGCAGCTCTCCCTCCCTTTGTCCTCCAGCCTTCCCGCTTTCTGAGCAGAGCTTTTAACTTATGATCTCCCAGACGCTAAGTCGCGCTTGCTGTCGGAACACAGTCTGTCCGGCCCCTCCGTTTTTGCCAGCCAGACTCGGGGGCTCCGCTTGGCCGACGAGCCGCCCCTCCGCCCAGGCTCCCTCCCGCCAGTCCGTGGAGCGCGCACCGCCTCGCCACCCTTCCTACCCTCTTCCGTGGGCCTCTCGTCTGCGCTTGGCTCCGGAGACTCCGTTCTGCTAATCCTCTGGCGGTTTTCTGGGTTCTTTAGGCAGGTGTAGGTGGAATCTAAGTGATCAGCAGGACGCACGGTGAGCCCAGCGTCCTCCTACGCCGCCATCTTCCCCATCCCACCATACACTTTTTTAGAATAGTTCTATTTCTGAGTAAGTGCCATCAGAATTTTAATCAGGATTCTATTGAATCTGTAGATTACTTTTGGTAGTATGGACATTGTAACAATATTAATTCTTCCAATCAATAAACACAGAATATCTTTCCATTTATTTATGTCACCTTCAATTTCTTTCTTCAGTGTTTTACTATTTTAGTGTACAGATCTTTCACCTCCTTGGTTAAATTTATTCCTTAGTACTTTATTTTGATGCAATTATAAATAGGTGTATTCTTAATTTGCCTGTGCACAAGTTTATTGTCAATGTATAAAAATCAAATTTTTGTTACTGATTTTTTGTCATGCAA
This sequence comes from Panthera uncia, assembly GCF_023721935.1. Lineage (NCBI taxonomy): Eukaryota > Metazoa > Chordata > Mammalia > Carnivora > Felidae > Panthera > Panthera uncia. The sequence goes on along the minus strand of NW_026059669.1, from coordinate 39,062 downwards.
ATGTATGAATTCATCTACTCTTATAGTTTTTTTTTGATGTTGTCTTCAGGTTTCCTATATATAAAATCATGTCATCCACAAATAGTGACAGTTTTATTTATTTCTTTCAAGTTTATTCTTTTTGAGAGAGAGGGAGTGAGAGAGAAAGAGAGGGAGAGATAATCACAATCATGTTCCACACTGCCTGTGCAGAGCCTGACACAGGGCTTGATTTCATGAAGCATGAGATCATGACCTCAGCCATATTCAAGAGTTGGACATTTAACTGACTGAGCCACCTAGCTGCCCCTACATCTTCTTTTCAAATTAGAATGTATTTTATTTATTTTCGTTGCTTAATTTCTCTGGCTAGACTTCCAGTACTATGTTTAATAAAAGTGGTGAGAAGGGATATTCTTGTTTTGTTCCTAATCTTAGAGGAAAAGATCCAGCTTTTCACCATTGAGTATGACGTCAGCTATTGGCTTGTCATATATGACCTTTATTATGTTGAGGTACATTCCCTCTATACCTGCTTTATTGCAGGTTTTTATCATATGTGGATGTTGAATTTTGTGAAATATTTTTTTCTGTATCTATTAAGATAACATATGATTCCCACTTTTCATTTTGCTAATGCAGTGTATCAAATTGATTGATTTGCAAATGCTGAATGATCCTTGCATCCCTGGAATAATCCCACTTAATTATGGTGTATGCTCCTTTTAATTTATAATTGAATTCGGTCTGCCAATAGTGCACTGTGGATTTTTCCATCTGTGTTTATTAGGGATATTGGCAAGTAATTTAAGTTTCTTCCTTCCTTTCATCCTTCCTTCTTCCCTCATTCCCTCCCCCCTCTTCCTCTTCCTCTTTCTCTTTCTTTATTTTTTTTAATTTTTTTATCATTTATTATCAAATTGGTTTCTGTACAACACCTAGTGCTCATCCCAACAGGTGCCCTCCTCAATGCCCATCACCCACTTTCCCCTTTCCCCCATCAACCCTTAGTTTGTTCTCAGTATTTAAGAGTCTCTTATGGTTTGCCTCCTTCCCTCTCTGTAACTTTTCCCCCCTTCCCCTCCCCAATGGTCGTCTGTTAAATTTCTCAGGATCCACATATGAGTGGAAACATATGGTATCTGTCTTTCTTTGCTTGACTTATTTCACTTAGCATAATACTCTCCAGTTCCATCCACGTTGCTACAAATGGCCAGATTTCATTCTTTCTCACTGCCAAGTGTACTACATTGTATACATACACAACATTTTCTTGATCCATACATCAGTTGACGGTCATTTAGGCTCTTCCCACAATTTGACTATTGTTCAAAGTGCTGCTGTACTTGTACTTGGGGTACAAGTGCCGCTAGGCATCAGCACTCTTGTATCGCTTGGGTAAATTCCTAGCAGTGCTATTACTGGGTCATAGGGTAGATCTATTTTTAATTTTTTGAGTAACCTCCACACTGTTTTCCAGAGCGGCTGTCTCTCTTTCTCTTTTCTCTTTTTCTCTTTCTCTTTCTCTTCCTCTTCCTCTTTCTCTTTCTGTTTCCCTTTCCCTTTCCATTTCCCTTTCCCTTTCCCTTTCTCTTTTCTTCCTTTTCTAGTTTTGGTATCAGGGTAATGCCAGCCTCATAAAGTGAGTTTGGAGGCATGCCTTCCTCTTCAATTTTTTGGAAGAGTTTAGAAACTAGGTATTAAATCTTCTTTGAATGTTTGATCGAATTCACAAGTAAAGCCATCTGTCTGGATTTTTGTTTGTTGGACAGTTTTTTATTGATTCAATCACTTTGCTAGTAATTGTTCTGTTTAGATTTGCTATTTATTCATGATTCAGTCTTGGTAATTTGTATATATAGAAATATTTAGATGTCTTCTAGGTTGTCCAAGTTTTTGATATTTAATTGTCCATAATGGTCTTTTATGATCCTTTGTTTTTCTTTGGTTTCAGTTGTAACTTGCCTCTTTCATTTCTGATGTTATTTATTTCAACCATCTCTCTTTTTTCTTAGTGAATCTAGCTAAAGAGTTAAAAATTCTGTCAATCTTTTCAAAGAACTAGCTCTTACTTTTAATTTTTTCTTCTTTTTAGTCTCTGTATGCACACTGATCTTTATTATTTCCCTCCTTCCAGTAACTTTGGGCTTTGTTTGCTTCCTTTTTCTAGTTTTTGGTGTAAGTTTAGATTGAGGTTTTTCTTATTTCTTGGGGTAGGCCTATATCATTATGAATCACTTCCCTTTTAGAATTGTTTTTGCTGCATCCTATAGACTTTAGTATGTTGTATTTTTGTTTTCATTTGTTTAAGATACTTTTTATTTTTTATTTCTCCTTCAATTTCTTCATTGGTCCATTTGCTATTGAGTAGCATGTTGTTTAATTTCCACATATTTGTGATTTTTTTTTTGTTTTCTTTTTGTGATTGATTTCCAGTTTCATACCATTTTGTTCTGAAAAAAGTTGCTTCATATGATTTAACATTTCTTAAATTTATGATACTTATTTTGGGGCCTAATATGCAATCTATCCTGGAGAATTTTCAATGCACACTTTAGAAGAATGTGTGTTCTGCTCTTGGATGGAATATTCTGCGCAATCTATTGAGCCCATCTTCTTTAATGTGCTGTGAATATGTCCTTACATATTCATTGATGTAAGTGGGGTATTAAATTTCTACTATTATTGTATTACTGTCACTTTCTCCCTTTAGGTATGTTAATAATTGCTTTTTACAATTTAGGTGCTTCTGTGTTGGGTGCATAATATTTATAAATGTTACATTTTCTTGTTGGATTGACACCCTTTATCATTCTGTAATGCCCTTCATTACCTCTTACTGCAGTTTTTATTGTAAAGTATATTTTCCCTGATATAAGTATAGCTACCCCATCTTTCTTTGGTTTTTATTTACATGAAACATCTTTTTCCATTCCTTTGCTTTCACTCTGTGAATATCTTTAGGTTTGAAGTGAGTCTCTTATAGGCAGCATATTGAAGATTATTGCTTTTTATCCATTAAGCCACCCTATCTTTTAGTTGAAGCATTTTGTCCAGTGACATTTAAAGCAATTATTGATAAGTATGTAGTTATTGCCATTTTGTTACTTGTTTCCTGGTTATTTTTGTAGTTCCCCTCTGCTCTTCTTTTCTTCCCATCTTCCCTATGTTTTGGTTGTTTTAGTTAGTAGGATTTCTTTCTTTTTTAGTTTTGTATATCCATTTTAAGTGTATTCTTTTGTGGTTACTGTGAACTTCACATATAACATCCTCTGTATATGAGTCTCTTTTAGGTTACTGAGTTAATTTTGAATACATTCCAAAGTTTTGTATTTTTACTACTCTCCCTTTCTATATTTTTGATGATACATTTTACATTTTATTTTGTGTACCTCTTAATTATTATATATTTAATTAATTTTACCATTCTCTTACCAGTCTTTTACCATTCATACTTGCTTGGTAAATGGTTAATCCACTACTTTTTTTATTTACCTTTTCCAGTGAGCTTTTCACTTTTGTGTGTTTTGTATTGCCTTTTTAAAATCTTTGTAGAAGTCTCTTTAACATTCCTTCTAAGGCCAATTTAGCAGTGGTGAACTCTTTGAGGTTTACCTTATCTGGAAGAACCTTCAATTCTGAATGATAGCCTTGCTGAGTAAAGAATTCTTGCTTGACTGTTTTTTTACCTTTCAGCACTTTGAATGTAGTCCAGAAAGGGGAAGCATGACAAAGTTCCCACTGAAAAATCAGCTGTTAGTTTTATTGGAGTTCCCTTGTATATAACAAGTGGTTTTTATCTTGCTGATTTTCAAATTCTCTAACTTTTGACATTTTAATTATAATGTGCCTTGATGTAGATCTCTTTAGGTTTCTTGTATTTGGAACTCATGGGCTTCCTGGATCTGGATGTCTGTTTCCTTTTCTGGGTTAAGGAAGTTTCTAGTCATTATTTCTTCAAATAAGTTTTCTGTGCCTTTCTCTCTCTCTTCTCATTCTGGGACCCATATTTGAATATCTGTTTAATGTTGTCCTTAGGTTTCTTAAGGTATCTTCATTTTTTAAAAATTTACATTTTTTTTTCTTTTTGCTGCTCTGTTTGGGTGATTTCTGCTGCCCTGTTGCTCATGTCATTTATCATTTCTCCTTCACCTACTCTTCTTTTGACCCCCGCTAGTACGTTTTTTAGCTCAGTTATTCTATTCGGTACATTCTTACTTTTTCTATCTCTTTGTTGAAGTTTGGTCTCTATTCATCTCTTCTTCCCCTGAGATCAGTGAGCATATTTGTGATCATTATTTTAAACTCTTTATCAGGTAAATTACTTATCTCCATTTCATTAAGGTGTTTAGTTTTAGTTTTTGGGGGTTTTTTTGTTCTTTTTTCCCCACATCTGGGTTTTATCTTGTTTTTTCCTTTGGAACATAATCATTATTTCCTAATTTTGCTTGACTGTCTGTGTTTATGTTTTAGGCAAAACAGTTATCTCTCTGTCTTGAAAGAGTAGTCACAGGAAGATCAGGGGTTTATTTCAGTCTGCTGTCTATATGGTGCCCTGGGGGTGGTAGCCTGTCCGAACTATCTCTTCAATTGTTTTAGTACCATGGGGTCCAGAAGTGCAGCCCCCCCCCGACCACCTGTCTCATTAGTTCTTACATGCTTCTGTTCCTCACAAAACACATTGACAGTTCTACTAGCACTTTTCCACAGGTTTATAAACTTGATGTGTCCCACTCTGAGTCTATTTTACCATTTATAACCTTAGTATAGTCTGACACATAGCATGTATTCAATAAATAAAATCATTACAGAAAGAATCAGTAATAACATGCTATGTTGGCACAAATTCAAAGTGGCATTGAAGTTTGGAGAAGAAATAAGTTGCCACTGAATATACAGATCATAAAGATTCTTATTAAGCATTTTAATGGGCTATGAAAAGTAGAGACCATTTGGATGTGTACAGAAAAGATGAAAAGGTGAAAAATGGGTACAAAGGCAGATCTACTTTTGCCTTCCTCCTATCATGTATTCAAATGTAGGTTGAATAAGGCTAATGGAAGTAGAAACATAGAAATGATTATTGGTTCCCAGAATGGAAATATGTTGTAGAATGGGGATTGAAGAAATTTTTGTGCCTAGACATGGCCAGAGTAATCTGTCAGTTGTATTCAGTTATCAGTGGTATATAAAAAGTGAAGAGACTGAAGATTATGAATTAAGGTCAAGAACCATTGCTATAAAGACAGTGAAGATCTGGCAATGAAAATAGGGATAAAGAAAGCCCTCGCTCAAAAAATATTGTGAAGGGAATTTGAAGCTCTTATAAGTTAATTGGATGTGAAAATGGGGATGAAAGGACAGAGAGGAATAAAATAATGCTTTATTCAAGTGTCCAAATGGGCATTTAATGTGTACCAAACAGTAGAGTTTTTTAGCTAGAGAGATAATGTATATGGTGGAGCAATTAATTTTAAAAATTTTTCCCATTTTATTGAGAAAGAACTGACATATGGCACTGTATAAAGTATAAAACAAAATGATGACATACGTATATCAAAAAACAAATACATATATCAAAAAACAAATACCACAATAAACTTAGTTAAAATCCATCATCTCCTACAGATACAAAAAACATGCAAAAAAAAATAACATTTTTTTCTTTGTGATAAGTACTCTGTCTCAAAGAGTTGGCTGTCTTAGCAACTTTTGTATATATCCTATAAATGGAATTTTCTACCTTTGACCACCTTCATCCAATTTGATATCTTTTCCTATGACTTTTTAAAATTCCTTAAATAAGTGAAATCATAGAATATTTATATTTCTTTCTCTTTTTTCACTTACCATCCATGTTGTCACAAATGACAGCATTTCCTCCTCCTTATTGCTGAATAATATTCCTGTGTGTGTGTATTATATATTTATTTAGTTATTCATCTACTAACAGACATTTATATTGTTTCCATGTTTGGAATACTGAAAATAATTTTTCTATGAACTGAAGGGTGCACATGTCCCTTCAATGTAGGTTTTCATTTCCTTTAAATATATTCCTGAAATTAAAATTGTTTGATCATCTGATAGCTTCCATTTTTATTTTTTTTTCAGAACCTCCATACTGTTTTCCATAGTGGCTGCACAAGTTTACAATCCTATGAGCAATGCACATGTGTTCCCTTTTCTCTACATCCTTGCCAGCATTTGCTATTTTTTTTTTCTTTTTGATGCTAGCCATTCTAACAGGCATAAAGTGATACTGTGGTTTTGATTTGCTTTTTTCTAATTATTAGTGATATTGAGTATCTTTTCATGTACCTATTGCCAATTTGTATATTTTCATTGGAAAATATATATTCAGGTGTCTTGCCCATTTTTTAAATTGGGTTTATTTATTAATGTTCTGTATGGGTTCTTTGAATATTTTGGATATTATTTCCATATCAGGTTTGCCAATTTTTTTAATTAAATTGAAGTTAGTTAACATACACTGTAATAATGGTTTCAGGAGTAGAACCCGATGACTCATCATTTCCACATTATGTTCAGTGCTCATCCTAACAAGTTCCCTCCTTAATTCCTATCACCCATTTAGCCCATACCTGCATCTACCTCCCCTCGAACAACTCTCAGTTTCTTTTCTGTATTTAAGAATCTGTTATGGTTTGCCTCCCTCTCTGTTTTTATCTTATCTTTCCTTCCCTTCCCCTATGTTCATCTATTATGTTTCTTAAATTAAACATATGAGTGAAATTATATGATATTTGTCTTTTCTGACTTATTTCACTTAGCATAACACATGCTAGTTCCATCCATGTTGTTGCAAATGGAAAGATTTCATTCATTTTGATCACTGAATAATATTCCAGTGTGTGTGTGTGTGTGTGTGTGTGTGTGTGTGTGTGTGTGTGGTATCTTCTTGATCCATTCATTAGTTGATGGTCATTTGGGCTCTTCCCATAATTTGACTATTGTTGATAGCCCTGCTGTAAACATAGGGGTGCATGTGCTCCTTTGAATCAGCATCTTTGTAACCTTTGGATAAATACATACTAGTGCATTTGCTGGGTTGTAGGGTGCCTCTATTTTATTTATGTATTTACTTATTTATTTACATTTATACTATGAAATGTATTGTCAAATTGGTTTCCATACAACACCCAGTGCTCATCCCAACAGGTGCCCTCCTCAATGCCCACCACCCACTTTCCTCTCCCTCCCACCCCCCATCAACCCTCAGTTTGTAGCAATGTGGATGGAACTAGAGAGTGTTATGCTAAGTGAAATAAGTCATACAGAGAAAGACAGGTACCGTATGTTTTCACTCTTATGTGGATCCTGAGAAACTTAACAGAAGACCATAGGGGAGGGGAAGGGGAAAAAAAGGGAGGGGGCCCAAACCATAAGGGTAACTCTATTTTTAATTTTTTGATAAACCTCTATACTGTTTTCGAGTGGCTGCATCAGTTTGCATTTCCAACAACGGTGTAAAAGTGTTTCCCTTTTTCAACATCCTCACCAACATCTGCTCTTTCCTGAATTGTTAATTTTAGCCATTCTGACAGGTGTGAATGGTATCTCATTGTATTTTTGATTTGTATTTCCCTGATGATGAGTGATGTTGAGCATCTTCTTATGTGTCTGTCAGCCATCTAGATGTCGTCTTTGGAAAAGTATTCATTTCTTTTGCCCATTTCTTCACTGGGTTATTTGTTTTTTGGGTGTTGAGTTTGATAAGTTCTTTATAGATTTTGGATACTAGCCCTTTATCTGGTATGTTATTTGCAAATGTCTTCTCCCATTCCATCGGTTGCTTTTTAGTTTTGTTGACTGTTTCCTTAGCTGTGAAGAAGCTGTTTTATCTTCATGAGGTCCCAATATTTCATTTTGGTTTTGTTTCCTTTGCCTCCAGAGGCATACTAGTAAAAATTTGCTACAGCCAAGGCAAAAGAAGTTGCTGGGTTTTTTTTTCCCCCTGTAAGATTTTGATGGTTTCCTGTCTCACATTTGGGCCTTTCATCCATTTTGAATTTACTTTTGTGTATGGTGTAAGAAAGTGGTCCAGGTTCATTGTTTCTCATGTTGCTGTCAAGTTTTCCCAGCATAATTTGCTAAAAAGACTATCTTTTTTCTATTGGATATTCTTTCCTGCTTTATCTAGAATTAGTTGGCCGTACATTTGTGGGTCCATTTCTGGGTTTTCTAGTCTGTTCCATTGATATATGTGTCTGTTTTTGTGCCAGTACCATACTGTCTTGATGATTATAGCTTTGTAGTAGAGCCTGAAGTCTGGAATTTTGATGCCTCCCGCTTTGCTCTTCTTTTTAAACATTACTTTGGCTGTAAGAAAGTCTCTTCTGGTTCCATACGAATTTCAGGACTGTTTGTTCTAGCTCTGTGCAGAATGCTGGTGTTATTTTGATAGGGATAGCATTGAATGTATAGATTGCTTTGGGTAGTATAGACACTTTACCATTTCTTCTTCCAATCCATGAGCATGGAATGTTTTTCATTTCTTTGTGTCTTCTTCAATGTCTTTCATAAACTTTCTATAGTTTTCAGCATACAGATCTTTTACCTCTTTGGTTAGGTTTATTCCTAGGTATCTTATGGCTTTTGGTGCAATTGTAAATGGGATTAATTCCTTGATTTCTCTTTTTGCTGTTTCCTTATTGGTGTATAGAAATGCAACCAATTTCTGTACATTGATTTTAGATCTTATGACTTTGCTGAATTCACGTATCAGTTCTAGAAATTTTTTGGGCAGAGTCTTTCAGGTTTTCCAAGTAGGGTATTATGTCATCTGTGAAGAGTGAAAGTTTGATTTCTTCCTTGCCAATTTGTATGCTTTTTGTTTCCTTTTTTGTCTGATTGCTGAGACTAGGAGTTCTAATACCATGTTAAACAACAGTGGTGAGAGTGAACATCACTGTGATATTCCTGACCTTAGGGGAAGAGGTCTTAGTATTTCCCTATTGAGGACTCTATTAGCTGTGTGTCTTTTGTATATGGCCTTTATGATGTAGAGGTATAGTCTTTCCATCCCTACATTATTGAGAGTTTTTATCAAGAAAGGATAATGTATTTTGTCAAATGCTTTTTCAACATTCTCTATTGAGATAATCATATGGTTCTTTTCCTTTCTTTCATTAAGGTGTATCACATTGATTGATTTGCAAATATTGAACCAGGCCTGCAGCCCAGAAATAAAAATCACATGATCATGGTGAATAATTCTTTTAATGTACTGTTGAATTTGATTTGTTAGCATCTTATGAGAAGTTTTGCATCCAGGTTCATTAGGGATATTAGCTTGTGATTCTTCTTTTTATTGGGATCTTTGGCTTGGGAATCAAGGTAATGCTGATAATGATAATAGAATAAGTTCTTAGGATTTTCTTACATTTGTATTTTTGGAACAGTTTGAGAAGAATAGGTAAAAACTGTTCTTTAAATGTCTGGTAGAATCCCCCTGGGAAGTCATCTGGCCCAGGATTCTTGCTTGTTTGGGAGATTTTTGATAACTGACTCAATTTCTTTGCTGGTTATGGGCTGTTAAAATTTTATTTCTTCCTGTTTCAGTTTTGGTAGTGTGTGAGTTTGTAGGAATTTGTCCATTTCTTCCAGATTGTCCAGTTTGTTGGCATATAATTTTTCATAGTATTCTCTAACAATTATTGGTATTTCTGTGGTGTTGGTTGTGATCTCCCATCTTACATTTATGATTTTATCTATTTGGGTCCTCTTTTCTTTTTGATAAGTCTGGCTAGAGTTTTTATCAGGTTTTTTTTTTTATTCTTTCAAAGAACCAGTGTTTAGTTTCATTGATCTGTTCCACTGTTCTTGTTGTTTTTTTTTTTTTTTTTGGTTTCTATATTGATTGTTTCCTCTCTAATCTTTTTTATTTCCTTTCTTCTGCTGGCTTTAGGCTTTATTTGCTGCTGTTTTTCTAGCTCTTTCAGGTGTAATGTTAGGTTGTGTATTTGGGACCTTTCTTGCTTCTTAGATAGGCCTGAATTCCAATGTACTTTCCTCTTAGAACTTCCTTTGCTGCATCCCAAAGTGTTTGGACTGTCATGTTTTCATTTTCATTTGCTTCCATGTATTTTTTTTTCTTTACTCTTTAATTTCCTGGTTAGCCCCTTCATTATTTTTTTCTTTTTTTAAGTTTATTTATTTTGAGAGAGAAATAGAAGGTAAGCAGGGGAATGGCAGAGAGAGAGGGAGACAGAATCCTAAGCAGACTCCACACTGTCAGCGCTGAGCCCAATGAGGGGCTCTGAGTTTGTTACCCAAACCAAACTCAAGAGGCAGATGCCTGACTGAGTCACTCAGGGACCCCACCCATTTATTCTTTAGTAATATGCTCTTTAACCTCCATGTATTTGAGGGTTTCCATTTTTTTTTTTCTTGTGGTTGATTTTAAGGTTCATAGTGTTGTGATCTGAAAATATGCATGGTATGATCTCAATTCTTTTTGTACCTGTTGAGGGCTGATTTGTGACCCAGTATGTGATCTATTCTGGAGAATGTTCCATGTGCACTTAAGAAATATGTATTCTGTTGGTTTAGGATGAAATGTTCTGAATATATCTGTTAAGTCCAACTGGTACAGTGTGTCTTTCAAAGTCATTATTTCCTTTTCGATTTTCTGCTTAGATGATGCGTACTTTGCCATAAATGGGGTATTAAAGTCCCCTACTATTATAGAATTATTATCAATAAGTTTCTGTTTGTGATTAATTGATTTACATATTTGGATTCCTCCATGTTGGGGGCATAAATATTTATAATTGTTAGATTTTCTTGATGGATATACCCTTTAATTATAACGCCCTCTTCATCTCATGTTACAGTCTTTGCTTTAAATTCTAGTTTGTCTGATATATGTATGGTTACTCCGGCTTTCTTTTGATGTCCATTAGCATGATAGATGGTTCTCCATCCCCTCACTTTCAATCTGCAGGGTTCTTTAGGTCTAAAATGAGTCTACTGTAGGCAGCATAAAGATGGATCTTGTTGTTGTTTATTCATTCTGATACTCTGTGTCTTTTGATTGGAGCATTTAGTCTATTTGTATTCAGAGTGGTTATTGAAAGATAGAAATTTAATACCATTATGTTACCTGTAGAGTTGGTGCTTCTGGTGATATTCTGTGGTCCTTTGTAGTCTTTGTTGCCTTGGTCTTCTTTTTTTTTTTTTTTCTTTTTTTCCTTCACTCAGAGAGTCTCCTGTAAAATTTCTTGCAAGGCTGGTTTAGTGGTCACGAAATCCTTCGGTTTTTGTTTGTCTGGGAAACCCTTCATCGCTCCTCTATTCTGAATGACAGTCTTGTTAGATAAAGAATTCTTGGCTACATATTTTTCCCATTCAGCACATTGAATATTTCCTGCCACTCTCTTCTGCCCTTCCAAGGTTCAGTGGACAGGCCTGCTGCTAAACTTACATGTCTACCCTTGTAGTTTAAGGACCTTTTGTCCCTATATGTTTTCATAATTCTCTCTTTATCTTTGTATTTTGCAAGTTTCATTATGATATGTTGTGGTTTTGACCTGTTTTTGATTTTTAGGGGGAGTTCTCTCTGCCTCTTGGACTTGAATGCCTGTTCCTTCCCCACATTACAGAAATTCTTAGCTATAATTTGTTCAAATAAACCTTCTGCCCCCTTTTCCCACTCTTCTTCTTCTGGGACTCCTATGAAATCGGTATTGTCTCATTTTATGGAGTCACTAAATTCTCTAAGTCTCCCCTCATCATCTAGTAATTTTCTCTCCCTCTTTTTTCAGCTTCATTATTTTCCATAATTTTATCTTCCATATTATCTATTCTTTCCTCTGCTTCTTTAATTCTTGTTGTGATTGTATCTAGTCAGTATTTCTTCTCAGTTATAGCATTTTTCATTTCAGCCTCACTAGTTTTAAGGTTTATTTATTTTGAGAAAGAAATAAAGGGGGGGGGGAGAAAGAGAGAGAGTGCACATCAGGTGGGGGCAGAGAGAGAATTTCACTCTCTGTGAAAGACTTTCAAGCAGGCTCTGCACTGTCAGTGAGTAACCTAATGCAGGACTCAAACTGACTAGTTTTTAGGTCTTTGATCTCTACAGGAAGAGTTTCTCTGGTGTGTTATATGCTTTTTTTCTAGTTCAGCTATTAGTCTTATGACAGTTGCTCTAAATTCTTGTTCACATATACTATTTATATCTTTTGTGAGCAAGTCCCTGGCTGTGATTTCTTCTCGACCTTTCTTTTGGGGAGAATTCCTCTGTCTTGTTATTTTAGTTAAGTTTCTGTCTTTTGCATGTTATAAAAACTTGTTATGTTTCCTGCACCTGAGAGTTCTGCTATCTTAAAAAAGAGTCATAAACTGTCCAAGGCATGGCACTTCAGGAAATGTTTCTGGTGTATGCTGTTTGTACTCTGCTGTTTCATTTCGGCTGCTCTCTCCCACTGGCCAGTCCTCCACAGAGCTCCTTGCTTGTATTGGTGGAGCTTTTGGACCTTTAACTAGGTGTGCTTTTACCTGTTTGTTGAAGTCTTGCACCAGCCATGCTGTCTCCCTCCAACAGTGGAGATTCTTCTCACACTCTGCAGAAGTCTTCCACATGATCTGACCTCTTTATAGCTGTATTTGAGGACCAGGAAAGCCCAGCATCCTCCTACTTCTCTGCCATCTTAATTCCTCTCTGGTTTGCAAATATTACTTCCCATTCAACAGATGGTCTTTTGATTTTGTTGAACATTTCTTTTGCTCTCCAGAAGTTTCTAGGTTGCTGTAATCACCCCTACCCATTTTTTTTTCTTTTTACTTTTGATTTTGTTCCTTGTACTTTAGGTATCATACACAAAAAGTCCTTGTCAAGACCGATGCCAAAGAGTTTTTTTTCCTATGTTTCCTAGAATTGATGATTTCCAGTCTTACATTTAAGTATTTAATCTGTTTCAAGTTCATTATTTTTTAAATTTTAATTCCAGTATAGTTAACATAGAATGTTATAATAGTCTCAGATGTACATTATAGTGATTCAACAATTCCATACAATACTCAGTGCTCATCATGATATGTGTACTCTTAACCCCCCTTACCTATTTCACCCATACTTCACCCACCTTCCCTCTGGAAGGCATCAGTTCTTTATTAATAAGAGTTAGTTTTTTTGGTTTCTCTCTTTTTTCCTTTGCTCATTTGTTTTTTAAATTACGTATATGAGTAAGAGGATATGCTATTTTTCTCTGACTTATTTCACTCAGCATTCACCCTCTAGATCCATCCATGTTGTTGCAAATGGTAAGATGTCATTCTTTTTTGTGACTTTATATTTTCCATTTATATATATTTATATTCCATAATTTGGCTATTATAAATAACCTACAATAAACACAGGAGTGCATTTCAATTTAGTGTTCTTCTTTTCTTTGGGTATATACCTAGTAGTGGAATAATTACATTGTATGTTATTTCCATTTTTAAATTTTTGAGGAACCTCCATACTGTTTTCCACAGTGGCTGCAACAGTTTGCATTCCCACCAGCACTGCATGAGGGTTCTTTTTCCTCCACATCCTTGCCAACACTTGATGTTTCTTGTGATTTTCATTTTAGCCATTTTGACAGGTGTAAGGTAATATGTGATTATGATTTTGCTTTGTATTTCCATGATGATAAGTGTTGAGCATCTTTTCATGTTTCTGTTGGCCATCTGTTTGTTTTCTTTGGAGAAATGTCTGTTCAGTTCTTCTACCAATTTTTTAATTGGATTACTTTTTGTTGTTTTTGTTGCTGTTTTTGTTTTGTTTTTGTTTTTGGTGTTCTAAAGTTCTTTATATAGTTTGGATGCTAACCCTTATTGGATATATCATTTGCAAATATCTTATCCCATTCAATAGATTATCTTTTAGTTTTGTTGATGGTTTTCTTTGCTGTACAGAAGCTTTTTATTTTGATGTAGTCCCAAGAGTTTATCTTTGCTTTTATTTCCCTTAAGAGACTTATCTAGAAAAATGTTGCTATAGGCAATGTTATAGAAATTACTGCCTGTGTTCCCTTTTAGGATTTTTATGGTTGCTGGTCTCACATTTAGGTCCGTAATCCATTTTGAGTTTATTTTGGTGTACAGTATGAGAAAGTGGTCCAGTTCCATTCTTTTGCATGTAGTGTCCAGTTTTCCCAACAACATTTGTTGAAGAGACTTTTTCGCCATTGCATATTCTTGTATGTTTTGTCAAAGATTTATTGATATACGATCATGAGTTTATTTCTGGGCTCTCTATTCTGTTCTACTGATCTAGGTGTCTATTTTTGTTCCAGTGCCATACTTTTTTTGATTACTATAGTTTTATATATCAGGAAATCATTTAACTTCTATGTATTTGTGTTCTTTCTAGATTTTTTTCTTATGGTTGATTTCTAGTTTGATAGTGTGCTAAGAAAAGATGCATGGTATGACTTTGATTTTTTTTTTAATTTGTTGAGACTGGTTTTGTGACCTAATACGTGACCTCTTCTAGAGAAAATTCCATGTACATTTGAAAAGAATATGTATTCTGCTGTTTTAGGATAGAAGGTTCTACATATATCTGTTAGATACGTCTGGTCTAATGTGTCATTCAAAGCCACTGTTTCCTTGTTAATTTTATTTGGATGATCTCTCCATTGATGTAAATGGGTTTTTAAAACCCCCTACTAATATTACTATTAATTACTTTGTTATTCATTTCTTTGTGTATGTTCCAAGTTAATTATGTAAGTGATAAAAGATAGTTGTACAGTTTCATTCTCTTATATGTGAAAATACAATTTTTCTAATAGTGCTATTTATTGAAAAGACTATCTTTTCTGTTCCATTGTCAAATATTAGTTGAGTACATATGCTTGAGTTTGTTTCAGGGCTCTGGATTCTATTCCACTGGTCTGTTTTGCTGTTTTTATGCCAGTAATGTTGTTTTTATTGCTAAAGCTTATAACATAGCTTGAAATAAAATTGTAATACCTCCTGATTTGTTATTGTTTCCCACCCCCCTTAGGATTTCTTTGATAATTAGGAGTCTTTTGTGGTTCTGTATAAATTTTAGGATTTTTTCTACTTGTGCAAAAAAATGCCATTATAATTATGATAGAATTATGATAAGGATTGAATTGAATTTATACGTAGCTTTCTGTATCACAGATGTATTAACAATCTTAGTTCTTCCAATTCATGAACATTAAATACATTTCCATTTATTTGTGTCTTTGGTTTCTTTCATCAGTGTCTTATAGTTGTCAGTGTATAGCACTCCCCTTCTTGGCTAAATGTTTTAAAAAATATTTTATTTTAAATTCTATTGTAAATGGAATCATTTTCTTATGTTTCAGAAACTTTGTTGTTACTGTATAACACTGCTATATTTTTTATGTTAATTTTGTACCTGGCAACTACTAAATTCATTGATCTAATATTTTCAGTGTGAGTCTTTAGGTTTTTCTCTCTACGTATAACATCATGGTACTTGCCAATAGAGACCATTTTACTTCTCTCTTTCCAATTCTGATGCCTGCCCCCCCCCACCCCCGGCTGATTGGTCAAGTTGGGACTCTAATACTCTTGTGTAGGAGTAGTGAGAGTGAGACCCTTATCTTGATACTGATCTTAGAGGGGAAGTTTTCATCCTTTTATTATTGAAGATGATGTTAGCTGTGGGCTTGTCATAGATGGCCTTAATTGTGCTAAGGTATTTTCACTCTATACCTAATTTGTTAGAAGATTTTATCATTAATGGATACTAAATTTTGTCAAATGCTTTTTCTGGATCTATTGAGATGATAATGTGATTTTTTTTCTTTCATTCTATTAATGTGATTTATTATATTGACTGATTTGTATATGTTGAACCATCTTTGAAACCCAGGGATAAATCGTACTTGATCATGAAAATTTTTTTAATTGCTAATAATTCAACTTCTTAGTATTTTATTGATATTTTTGTATCTGTATTCCTCATGCATACTGACCTATAGTTTTCTTTTCTAGTAGTGGTTTGTTTGTGTTTTTTTTATTTTGTTTTGTTTTTTTTGGTCTTTTCCCCCCTGGCTTTGGTATCAGACAGTGCTGACTTCATAAAATAAGTTCATTTGGAAGGGTTTCCTTCTTTTCAATTTTTCTGTAACATAAAGGAGGCCTTGCCATTAATTCTTGTTTAAATGTTGCTAAAATTCACCTGTCAGTACATCTGATTCTGGGCTTTTTTTCTTTCTTTTGTTTAATTTTTTTAATGTTTATTATTTTGAGAGAGGGAGGGAGGGAGGGAGGGAGAGAGGGACGGAGGGGGAAAGAGAGAGAGACAGAGAGAGAGAGAGAAAGAGAGAGAGAGAGAGAGAGCACAAACATTAGTGGGGGAGGAGAAGAGAGAGAGGGAGACAGAGAATCTGAAGCAGGCTCCGGGCTCAGAGCTGTCAGCACAGAGCCCGATGTGGGGCTCAAATCCACAAACCATGAGATCATGCCCTAAGCTGAAGTCGGATGCTTAACCGACCAAGCCACCCAGATGGCCCTGGGCTTTTTTCATTGGGAGATTTTTGATTACTTATTCAACCTGCTTACTAGTAACTGGTCTGTTCAAATTTCTTATTTTTTTCTGATTCATTATTGGTAGTTTGCATGTTTCCAATAATTTTTCCATTTCTTCTAGTTTGTCTAGTTTGTTGATGTATATTTGACCTTTTGTGATCTTTTTATTTCTATGGTATTAGTTGAAATGTCTCTTTTCATTTATAATTTTGTTGATTTGTGTCCTTTTTTTCTTTCTTGATCTAAGTAAAAAGATTTGTGTTTTTGTTTATCTTTTCAATGAACCAACTCTTTTTTTGGTTAATCTGTTGTACTGTTTTCCAGTTTTCTATTTTTGTTCTATGATTTATTATTTCCTTCCTATTGATAACTTCAAGCTTACTTTTTTTTTTTTCTTTTGTTAGGCTCAGTTTTTTCTTTTGTTCCTTAAGGTATAGACTTGTTTATTTGATATCTTTTGTTTTGTTTTTTTTGTAGGCCTTTATTGCTATAAAATTCCCTCCTAAAACTGTAGTTGCTGGATAAGTTTTGGTGTGTTGGGTTTCCATTTTCATTTTTCTCAAGGTACTTTTAAATTTACCCTTTATTTTCATTTTTTTGTTGTTGTTCACTAGCTGTTGAGAGTGCTGTTTAATTTCCTTATACATATTAACATTCCAGTTTTCTTCCTGTTTTGAATTTCTACTTTTCTACCATTGTGGTCAGAGAAGATACTTTAATCTTTTTTAACCTGCTAAAATGTGTTGTGTATTCCAGAAAATGTTCCATGTGCAGTTGAGACAAATGTGTATTCCCCTGTTGTCTGATAAACATTACGTATATGTCTGACAGGTCTATTTTATCTATAGTGTTTTTCAAATCCACTATTTCCTTATTGATTCCCTGTATGATCTATTTATCCATTATTGACAGTAGGGTACTAACATCCCCACCTGTCATAATGCTGTTTATTTATCCTTTTACTTCTGTTATTTTTTGCTCCATATATTTGTGTTCTGTGAGTTGAGTATATAAATATTTACAATCATTATGTTGTTGGTGGATTGACCCCTTCATCACTATCTAATAATCTTCTTTCTCTCTGTATCTTTAGGTCTATTGTTTTTTCCTGATGTAAATATAGCTTCACTGCTTTTTTTTTTCTTTTGATACCATTTTCTTGAAATATCTTTTTCCATTCTCTTCCTCTAACTCTGTGTGTCTCTAATGCTAATGTGAGTCTCTTGTAGGCATAATTTGAATTTTTTTTCATAATTTTACCTTTAAGGTATTCTTAAAGCTTTTGATTAGAGAATTTAATCCATTCATGTTTAAAGTACTATTGATAAGTAAGGACTTACTATTGCTGTTTTTTTTTTTTCCTGACTGCTTTGTAGACTAGTTATTCCTTACTTATATCCTCCTGTTGTGTGTGTATGTGTGTGTGTTGATATCTTTTGGTATCAGTAAGCTTTGACATTTTTTATCATGTTTATTTGTATATCTACTATAGATTTTTCCCTTGAAGTTCTCATAAGGTTTACATAAATATCTTAAAATTACAATACCCTATTTAAACTGATAACTTCACTGAATAGAATTCCTAAACTTTACAATTTAACTTCCCCTCATATTTTACATTATTGTTAGTTTACATATTTTATATTGTGTAACTAATAACAGATTATTGTGGTTATAAACTTTAAACTACAATTGTAGATAAATTACACACCCAAATTACCATATTATAGAATCTACTTTTATGTATTCACCAATATCCATGAGCCTTATACTGCCTTCCTATGCTTTTACAATTTTAATTAACATAATTTTTCTCAGTTTTTATCTCTCCTTCATTTCTGAAAGACAACTTTGCCAAATATAGAATACTTGGTTGAGAGTTTTATTTTTCAGTATTTTGAATATACCCTCTCATTTTCTCCCAGCCTGAAACATTTCTGTTGTGAAATCCACATGTAATTCCTCTTTTCTCTTGCTGTTTTAAAGATTCTTCCCTTTACTTTTGACAACTTAACGTGTCTCAGTGTAGTCCTATTCAGGTTCAACCTATTTGTGGTTTTTGAGTCCTCTGGATTTAAGAGTTCATTTTTCTCCCCAGTTTTGGAAAACTTTCAGCCACTATCATTTAAAATATACTTTTGGTTCTTACTCTTTCTCTTCTAGAATTTAGAATTACATAATGTGGATAATGTCAATTTGCTTCTGTCCCATAAGTGTTATAGACTTCTTTACTTTTGTTCATTTCTTTTTGCTCCTCTAATTGGATAATTTTAAATGTCCTTTCTTATATTTGAGTGTTTTATTTTTTATTTTTTTTTCCTTCCCATATTTGACTCTGCTTCTGGGGCTCTTTTCTGAAGTCTTCAGTATAGTCACTGTATTTTTTAGCTCTAGGATTTTTTATTTGTTGGTTTTTGATGGTCTCTATCCTTGGCTGAAATTCTCATTTTGTTCATGTATTGTTTTCCTATTTTTGTTCAATTTTTTGTCTGTTTTTATACTTCATTAAACATCAAGGGGAGAATTATTCTAAAATCTTTGGCAGTTCATATTTATCCATTTCTTTAGAGTCAAGCTTTATTAGATTCATTTGTCATGTCATGTTTACCAAATCTGTCATGATCTTTGATTCCTTACACTGTTATCTATGCATCTGAGTAAGTGGTCGCCACTTCCAGCCTTTACAGGTTTGCTTTGACATAGACCATTCTTCTCGAGTCAGGTCAGTTGGTTTTCTAGATGCATCTTCTAGGCAGGTAGGACTTGCTATCAGGTTTATTTTGGGTCAAGGTCACTTTCTGAGCTTTGGAGTAGGAGGGTGCTGCCGGCTGAGAATAATTAGCTATGTTTGATGGCTTGGTTCCCTGCCTAGAAAAAAACTACTAGAGAGGTTCTGCAGTCATCTGGGTTTTCTGGTCAGGCTTATTATCAGTCAAGACTGGTACTATATTCAGCAGTGAATGAGACTATGAATTAGCTTCTCTGCCCTGGCAAGTCAGCAAGAAGGGTCCCAGGGACTGCACACATTTTTCTGGGGAACCTGAAACAGGCAAAACTATGCACTGAATTTTCTGACCAGATAGAGCCAGTGGTTTTGCTCTGCAAATGGAAAGAGACACAGGTTTTCTCTGTGTTTATATGCCACTATATGTATGGCTGTTGGATGGGCAGTGCAGCTTGCTGTGTGATTTGGTTAGGTTCTTTGGTCAGGCAGGTTGAAATATTTTTTTCAGCAATAGGTGGGGCTACCCATTAGTTTCCCTGCCCAATGGCAGTAAAAGAACTTGGTTTAAGGCTGATAAAGGATTTGTGCGTATTACTGAATCAAGGCAACCTTTGCCCCAATCTCCTTGGCCAAAAAGAGCCATTGACTTTGCTTTGCAGACTATCACCTCTGCTGCCATTCTCTCTGCTCAGTGAAAAAGTTGGTCTACACAATGTTTTAGGTGTTCTGGCCAGGATTTCTGGTCATGTAAGGCTGGGAGCTTCAATTAGCAACAGGCAGGGCTATGACTTAACTCCAATGCCTGGACGGGGCAGAGCAGGCTCTGGAATTGCAAATCTCTTTATTTGAGAACCTAAATTATACAGAATAGCACCCATCAGGTTACCTAGTCAGACTGTGCCGCTGATTCTACCAATAAGCAAAACTGCTGGTCAGGAATACTGTTTAGGTGCTATGGGTAGGAATTGGTCTGCCAAGATCCAAATACAGGTTGTGGCAAATCTTTCCCCTCCTTCTCTGTTATAGATTTCTAGTGGTCAAGGTCCACAGATCCCCCTGCAATTCTTGTGGGGCAAGACCAGAGTGGGTACTTCCAATAAAGTGACCCACAATTCTGGGGGTCTGGAAGTGTGCCCTGGGCTCTGTTTTCCCACTAGGAGAATAGCATGCTCAGTGGCATGATACTGTGCTAGCCTAGAGGAATGGGCAAGGTGGTCAGTGTGTAGTCCCTCCTCTTACTCTTCCTATGTGGTCTCTCTTGGTCTGTGTGGTACAGAGATTTTGAAATTTTGTGGTGGAAACATTATAATATTTATTAATTATAATATATAATTATTAGTATAATTATAATGTATAATTGCACTAATTAATTATACATATTATTAAATTATACATATATACACACACATATATATATACATACACATACATACATGTAAACATATACTATATATATGTAGTACATATATAATTTTAGAGTTTGACATTTTCAAGGAGCATTCACATTGAGCTATCTCCTGAAAAGGTGAAACAAGAAGCTAGGAGAGGTCAGGACATGATATATTGCAGATTTGGGCAGAGATAGATTGTAAGGGGAAAATAACAAAATGTGAAGAGTGCTTAAGGACAAAAGAGGAAAATAAATAGGATTGGGGTGAAAAGATAGGAGTTTAGTAAGGGACCTGGTGGTTTTCAGGTTCAAAAGAAGTGTAAGAATGGATTCACTGGAGAGTAAATGTTTTAGCTCAAGAGAGAGGTCAGAACCAAAGATATAAAGTCATTGTTACAGAGGCTATATCATAGAGCTATGTATGGAATGACTCAGAAAAAGAAAAGACAAGGAAGGAAAGACTCCAAGAGAGCTCTGCCAAAAAGGAAATTGGAGAGAGGAATGCAGTGTACACTTATAGAAAGTGAGATAATAAAGAGAAAACGTTCACTTTCTAGTGAAAGAAGAGAATTTCAAGAAAAAAAATACATTGACATCAACAGTGTCCACTATCCTGTTAATGTCTAGATAAGTAAGGACTAGATTTTCCATTAAATTGGGTAGTTTAAAGGTCATTAGTATCCTTAGAAGACCATTCCTAATAGATGCAACAATCCTATGACCTGAGATTTACAAGGAAACATTATAAAAAAATAACTAAAAAGGTTAATGCTTCTTTACCGAATGTAGACATGCAGGAAAAATTGTTTGCCAAAATGGAAAATGTTGGGGTAATAAAGGGAAAAGTGAAGGCACAGGGGAGGAAAGAGAAAGAGACAAAGTCAAAATCACTGACCCCAAGGAAAACAGTGATAGAATTATTTGGCACTTTTATTTACATCTTTATTTATCTTTATTTCCTTTCTTCTTATCTTGAGGAAGGAAAAAAAAAAAAAAAAGGCCGTTCCCGAGTTTTTAACGCAAGCTCTCAATTTTCTTTGTTAAGAAGAGACAATGGCATTGGCTGGGGTGGAGGGGGGGTGGGGAGAAGCTTGATGAACAGAAAGATCTAAAATAACTTTAAGATATATTATGGTACAATAGTTTAGAACATGGTCATCTCAATAAGTGAAGAAAAACAGATACTGTCTAAACACTGACACTGCTTATTTGTGGTGTAACACTATGTAAGTAACTCCCCAAACCCAAGCAGTCTGAAAAATTGGGATAATATTGTTACATGGTGAAAATTAAGTAAGAACTCACATTCATTGAGTGCATCCAATATTTCAGATTGTAGAAAATATCTTGAAAGGTATTTCCATTTATATTTCTACATTTTAATTTTCTAACTTAATTGTAAGGATTCACAATGGTATGTACTATACCTGGTATTATTTTTATGTTTTTCTCTACTCAGCATGGAGAATTGTACACAGTGAGAGCTTTAAATGTGTTTGAATTCTCTAGAATTTTGAAAACATTTCTTTGGGTCAGTCTTGTGTCTCTTAAACACAATAGGCTTTTTAGAGTGGGAGACAATAGTACAAAGGAATTTTTCTAGAAGAGACCAGTAACTAACAACATATACTATGAATTAACATTTGTAGAGTAATGTAAAAAAAAAATCCCTTTGTTGTCTGTTACAGGTCTATTATAAGCTTATGGAGAGTTTGGACTTCTATCACTTCTATAATATTTCAGTGCTTAAAGACTTTCATTTTGACTTAATTTTCTACCTATTTGCATAAAGTATGTCTTTATTTGCTCCCAATCTAAGTTCTCTCATTCTTATGTTTTGTGTTATATTAGATATTTTGCTAATTTTATGGGTTCTAGTCTTATATATGAATATATTTTTTCCATTCTTGGCACATGTATTATATAATTACATATCTATGAAGCCTTGGACATCTTAACCATCTTACCTATGTTTTGTGGAATCAACTCTATTCCTTTGGATATTTCTTTCTCTCCTCTAGGTATGGAAATTAATCTTACATTCTATTGCAATTATAAAATTTACCTCAGAATCCACTGACACTTGTAACAATAAATTTCTCAAGTGAAGTCATGTACAAATGACATATCTATTGTTTCCTGGGATGATTTCATGTCAAACAAAATTAGAATAAGCTAAAGCTTTATATTTGTGAGAGACATACAGCTTTGTTTTTCTTCTAATTAATATATTAAAGCATAGCCTATTGAAGATGTTGTTGATGGAAAAGATCTAAGAGAGCTTTTTGCCTAGGGTTTCTTAAAACAATTTTCTATAATATTTTATCAAATAAAACATTCATGGAATCTCAACAAATAAACCAAAGCAATTACACTTTGATATGTTACATGTGGGGGTCATAGCTCTTCTTTCCTTTTTCAGCTCTCTTGTGGATGTGAAGCAACATGGCGCCTCCACAGCATAGTGCAGTAGTGAAGTGAATATATCTTCATCTTTGAGAGTATGGATGGACATAAGTAAGTGAATGATCCTCCCTTTTAAACTGCGATGATCCAAGGTTTTGTTGTCGGTATTTGGAGCCTAATATATTCCTAACTTACAAGTAACAAATTCTACTTGAGGATGTTCTTGAGTTATCAATGCATCCAGTTCTAGTGAGTTCTCTATAAGAAAAAACAGTGTACAGGCATACTTGAGACATTGCAGGTTTGATTCCAGACTACTGCAATTAAGTGAATATTACAACAAAGCAAATCAAATTAATTTTTTGCTTTTCCACTGCATGTGAAAGTTATGTTTACACTATATTTTAGAATACAATTGCATACTTAATAGGCTATCTAAAAAAACACAACATATATACCTTAATTTAAAAATACCTTATTGCTAAAAAAAAATTCCAGGTTGGAACTTTTTTGTTGGTGGAAGGTCTTGCCTCAATGTTGATGGCTGCTGACTGATCAGAGTGGTGGTTGCTGAAGGCTGGTGTGGCTATGGTAAGTTCTTAAAATAAGACAACAATAAGGTTTACTGCATCAAGTGACTCTCATGAACAATTTCTCTGTAGCATGCAAGGCTGTTTGATCTCATTTTACCAATAGAACTTTTTTTTTCAAATTTAGAGTTAGTGCTCTCAAACCCTGATGTGTTTTATCAACTAATTCTACATATATTCTATATCCTTTGTTGTTTTTCAAGAATCTTCACAGCATCTTCACCAGGAGTAGTTTCCATCTCATAAACCACTTTATCCATCCATTAGAAGCAACCCCTCATCTGTTCAAGTTTTATCATGAGAATGCCATAATTCTGTCCCATCTTTGGGCTTCACTTCTAATTCTAGTTCCCTTGCTATTTTCACCACATCTGCAGTTATGCCTTCCACTGAAATCTTAAAGCCATCACAGTCATCCATCAAGTTTGGAATCAACTTCTACCAAACTCCTGGTAATGATGATGATTGACCTTTTCCCATAAATTGTGAGTGTTCTTAATGTGATCTAGAATGGTGAATATATTCCATAATATGTTCAGTGGACTTTGCCCAGGTCACTATCTGTGGCAGCTATAGCCTTATGAAATGTAAAACTTGAAAACTGACATTAATCCTTGATCCATGTGCTGCAGAATGGATGTTGTGTTAGCAGCCATGGGGAAAAAACAAAACATTAATCTCATAGTACATCTACATCAGAACTCTTGGGTGGCCAGGTGCGTTATCAATGAGCAGTAATATTTTGAAAGGATTTTTTTCCCAAACTCTAGGTCTTAAGATTGGGCTTAAAAATAGTCAGTAACCCATGTTGTAAAGAGATGTGCTGTCACCCAGGCTTTTTTGTACCATTTATAGAGCAGAGGAAGAGTAGATTTACTATAATTATAACGGCCCTAGGATTTACAGAATGGTAAATGGACATCAGCTTTAGCTTAAAGTCACTAGCTGCCACAGCTCCTAACAAGAGAGTCCGCCTGCCTTTAAAAGGAGGCATTGGCTTCTCCTCTCTAGCTAAGACAGACCTAGGTGACACCTTCTTCCAATAGAAGGCTGGCTGTTTTGTCTATGTTGAAAATCTGTTGTGTAGTGTACTGCCTTCAATAATTATCTTAGCTACATCTTTTCATGAAGCTTCTACATCAGCACTTGCTGCTTCACCTTACACTTTTATGTTATGGAGATGGCTTCTTTCTTAATGAAGCAACTGCTGCTAGCTTCAAACTCTTCCTCTGCAGTTTCCTCACATCTCCAGCCTTCACAGAATTTAAGTTACAGAGCAAGACTCTATTAAGATTTAGCTAAAGGGGATGTTGTGGCTGGTGTGATCTTCCTTCCAGACCACTGAGACTTTCACCATAAAGTTGTTTCACCTACCTATCATTCAACTGTCCACGGGAATTGCATTTCTAATTTTCTGTATATTCACAACTTGGCTAATGCGTGCAAGAGGACTGGCTTTTGGCATACTTTTCTCACTGAGCTTAAGAGATGTGTGACTGTTCCTTTAGAGGCCATTGTAGGATTAGCTAACGGACCTAAATTCAATATTGTGTCTCAGGGAATAGGGACACCTCAGGAAGAGGGCGAAGGATGGCTGCTGGAAAAATGGTGCTGATAGACTTGCTCAACAAAGGGTTGCCACACCCCTTCAGTTCGTGCAGGGGGGAATAAATCACAGTATCTGTGAAGTGCAATAAAGTGAAGCACAATAAAATGAGGTATGCCTGTGTATTGTGTATACCTTATTTTTTTATTTTTTTTTTAATCAAAACATAGCGTTCTGTGATCCAGAATCCATAATATATGCTGGGGACTTATTGCAGTCAAGAGGACACAGGCTAGGGAGTAATAGGGAGGGAGATATAGGAAGACATTGATACTATTTATTTGCATATTAACTACAATATCTGAGGAACCTTTTTACAGTAATTTCTTTAAAAATAAACTTTAAAACACTGGCATAGTAATTATATATATCTGCATCTATCTATCCACCCACAGCATTTAGAGTTTTAACTGGTCAATTAGTAACACCAAATCTCACTTGCATCTATACTAAATACATAATTAAAGTTTCCACAAACAAATTTTATTGGTCAGATAAACCAATTACTGATAGATCGATCTATATCTATCCATACATATCCTGTAATGGGAGTCAAGAAAATTTTATCTATTTCTTACGGGTTTATAATATGAAGGCTTGGCCAACGTAATTTTTTAAGAAACCTTTTACACATATTCTTCTTTCACTGTGTTTAAGAAATGTCATTAATCTATCTTCCCTTAAAAAGTATTCCTAAGAATATTTCTAATTAAGAAAAACTCACTTTCTGAGCCAACTGTATTTCCATTCCCCATTAATTCATGATTGATATGTGACAAATAAACCACTTTATTTGTTCAAGTGCTAATTTTGATGTGGACGACTCCCCATAGTCTATGTACCTTTGCTAGAAGCGAAAAGAATTTAGTAATAATGAAAATTAACTGTAAGTAGTTGCCTCATAACTGATTGAATGTGGCTAAAGGAAGAAAAATGATTCATTTTTAACTTATTTATCTGGTAGTGACTTCCTGCTCTAAGTAATCATGCATGGGCATATTGTTATGAATATTCAAAAGGTTTTTTAACGGCTTAATAATTTTTCTTCCTTTGTTTCTAGGAACAGAAGTCATAACACACACTGAAATAGAGTATCACACTTGTCAGCAGCAGATAAAGTAATGTATCATTTGATGCTTTCTCTATCCTCCATGGCACCAACAAAGGCAGACCTGCCATCAAAGGAAAGCATCACTCCCATCTGGGTTTTAATGCAGAAATAACACATAGCTGACTTAGTCTGGGTTCCCTTGATTAAAGTTAGAATATCCAAAGTAAAAGTTTCACTCACCAAGAGCCCTCTCTATCAAAAGCGTGTCACAGATCTATTTGAAACAGATCATGTGTTAGCTCCAGGTTTTCTCAGCAGGATGTTTCTGCTCACTTCCTTCCTGAGTATATAGAAATTGGTAGTTGGCAAAGTCACCTGGAATAAAGAAGAAGAATCAAGTTTTGCTCATTTTTGCTTCACATCTAACAACTTGCTGCTTTTGTTGTGTAAGTTCCTTTTTACCTGGGGAACTTTTACTCTGGGACTCACCCTCTGCCCTTCTTTGCTCACTTTGTGCCCTGGGATACTTGCTTCCTTACCTTCTGGCTTCCAGCTGAGTTTGGTCAACAGGAGGCCCTGTTAGGAAGTGGAAGAGAGATTTATGTCTTCTCCTGTTTCACTGATTTGTCTATAGTGTTTGGTGAATGCACTCCATGTTTATTGGTCCTAGGGAAAGATTTTCTTTCAGAGCTTAACATTTTCTAAAGGCTCGTGTTGTACAGCCTCACTCTTTCCCTCCAACAGGCCTAGAAATGGTAATTGTTTGTTTGCCTCTGTTGCAGTGGTGTGCATCATCATTTTGTTGTGGTTTCATTAGCCCTATCCCAAATTCTGTGAAAGCTACTGTACGTTTAGAACCCTTTCGATTGAGTCTATCATTAAGAGTCCCAGAAGGAAACAACATACTCAAAGGGTTTATCTAAGCAGCCTCAAGAACGCATAAAAGCCTTTTGCGTTTGGCTTATCTTTAAGGTCAAGTATATATTCCTCAGGAAAGGATTATTGTCACTATTCTACTTCTCTTCCATTTTGCATTAGTGGAAGGCAAAAATATAACTTATAAGCAAGTGATTTATAATCATTTTTTCATGCCTCTAGACATATACCACAAAATATTCACATGTTCAATTCGTTACTAGGCACAAGATAAGGTAAGATTTTGCCCTTTTCTGCTTAAGAAAGCCTGTCATAAAACAAGTGTGTGAGAATACAGTTGAGACAGGTGGAACACTGAAACTGTGCAATGTTAATTTTAAAGAAAAGTATTTTCAAACTTTGTTAGTAATAACTCATAATTTTCAAAATGCCACAGGTTATCGTGTGGGTCACCTATGCTTGAGTCATGAACAGCTTTTCCTGAGACACAGATGGACAGATAATTTTCTTTCAGGAACTTCCATCAGCAGGTGAGTGACAAAGTGTCCTACTTCTTCCACTGATTACAGTAGGCTGGCCCTTTAGGTATGACTCAAATGTGAATGGAATAACATGCCACAAATGCAAATATGATAGATCATTCAAAACTCTTTGAGTATGTTGTCATTATTTGCTATCTAGAATGGAACAAAACTGCAGAAACAAAGCAAACTGTTAGAAAAAAATGTGAGAGAAGACATGCCTTCTTGGCCAGTTACCACCAGGTTCCTTTTATTAGAACTGCATAATGCTCGTCAAGCATCTACTAAAGATTGCTTCAGAGTGAAATATGCATTATTAACACCCACTCAGACCGAAAAAGACTGACAAGTTTGAGAAACTTAACAGAAGACCATAGGGGAAGGGAAGGGGAAAATAGTTTCAAACAGAGAGGGAGGCAAACCATAAGAGACTCTTAAATACAAAGAACAAACTGAGGGTTGATGGGGGGAGCAGCAGAGAGGGGAAAATGGGTGATGGGCATTGAGGAGGGTACTTGTTGGGATGAGCACTGAGTGCTGTATAAAGGCAACGAATCATGGGAACCTACTCCCCAGGCCAAGAGCACAGTGTATATACACTGTATGTTAGCTAACTTGACAATAAATTATCTTTTTAGAAAAACAGTACTCTTAGTTCTCTAAACATGGTTTGTGGTTCTCTGTTAAGAAAGGATCAAATTGATTCTATTAGAATTATCTTTGTTAATGGATAAACTCAAATGTTTTATAAGTTCAGTATTTCCATCTTTTAATGATATTTCTTACTTGAAATCACCACTTCCTGACATATTCACTAGTAGTAGTGTGCTTGCATATTTATATCCTTGGCTTCAGGTAACCATACAGATTTGCACATAGTTTTTTCACCCACAAATTTAAATTTTGCCATATGTGAGCCATTTTATCACCCATTAGCAAAATCATTCCATACTTTATCTTCAACAACTGGAGACACTACAGAACTGGCTTTTCAAGTTAGTCTCCATTGTGAAAGGGAGTACCTTTATTAAAAAACTTTCCTAGTTTTGACATTTCTTGCTTCCACTTTAGAGAAATATTAAATATTTTAAAGAAAAAATAGGTTGAATGAAATGTTTGTTTTTCCTGCCATGTTTCCCTCACTATAGCATATAAAACACCTCAAAGAAGTCCCAGCATCGAAAATGCCATGAAACAATAAATGAAAGACACTAACATTAACCCCATTTTCAGGGAAGGCAGCTAAAAGACTTGAAAGGTTTTCATCTCTGTCTTGGGCACTTACTGTGCTAGTAAGTGACACAGGACTTGCAAGACTAGGTTCAATTCCCAAGCTCCTTCTAATGGACCAGCAGTGTCCTGGTGAAAATTATACCAGCAAAGGAATGGCAGAAGTGAGAGCATAGGCAAATCCTAAAAAAATGATTTAATAGTCAGTGTCATCTTCAGAATAAAAGGAGCTAAAGTATGACTTTTTATTAGCTTCAGGTAACTGCTTTGCCAAAGCCAATTAGTAAAATACTGTGGATTTCTTCACCCTGCTCCTGAGATTCCCATTATGAGTCTGCAATACAACCCAGGAATTTGGATAGTGAGTGATCATACTGGATGATACAATACGAGGGCTCAAGGGCTATACTTTGAAAAATGTTGCCATAGAGAATATAAAGGTATAACTTAAGATTTATTACTGGTCATATAAATTAAAAAAAAAATGAGTTTTCTCAGTGTCCAAACAGATGGACTCATTTGCTTGCCACTGATACTTATTAAATCTAATTCTAAAAGTATTTAATTAAAATTATATGTAGGAAAGATTGAGAAATTTGAGGATTTAATAAGCTGGTTCTTAGAACTAAATAATCTGGTATTACCAGTGAATATAGTCAAACTGATAAGAGATCACCAGTGTCTGGCAGAATTCTGCAGAATGTGGTGAAATAAAAATTAAATATTTCCTCAGGTTAGAGATTAGTTTTGAGTCTAAATGGATACAAGAACCATAGAGACGTTAAAAAAGATTCCTCGGAACTCTTTTGTACTCATGTGTTGTGGTTGCAAATTTCAATAAGTAATGTTCCTGACCCTAGAGATACCTCTATGAAGAGAGTAAGAATGACCTTTCAGATCTTCTCCCCACCTTCCACTCCCCTAGAACCAGCCCTCTGCTATCACTAACTGGAAGGGACTCCTAGCAGAAGTGGGAGGAGCCTTTTTCCTGTACTTCACCTTTCACCCACTAGTCTCTTATAGCATAGAAAAGACCCCTAGTGCCCACTTATTTCACATAGTTTATTTCTTGGTTTTAAGTACAGGTAGTGAAGTGTAGATTACTCAAGCATGTGGGAAATAAAATATGGAACTAAACGACTTATAGAAAGGACAACTCCTTATTAGAGATCTATAGAGCCACAGGGGCTCCTGGGTGGCTCAATCAGTTGAGTGTCTAACTCTTGATTTCAGCTCAGGTCATGATCCCAGCCATGAACTCTGTGCTGAGCATGGACCCTGCTTAGGATTCTTTCTCTTGCTCTCCCCCATTCATGCTCTCTAAAATAAAAATTTAAAAATCTGCACAGTTACTAGGAAACCTTTGTGTTTGGTTTCAATTTGAGCTTCATATTTTTTTCAGATGTTACTGGAACAGCACATTTATAATTGAGTTTTCTCTTTTTTCTTAAATGTTACCAACCTTCTGTATGATCATCAGATCATCTAAAAACATTTAATCTGTGCAGTTTTATATTATTCTTTTTTGCATAAAGATACTTTTTAATGAAAGCAAAAAAATGATAAAGGAACAAATGTATTTTAGAGAGACCTTGGAGTCTTGGTACTTTTTATTCACTGTCTTATCAAAACCATGTTAATAACATTTAAGGTTATTTTTCATCAAGAGGATCAAGCAAAGGTTGTCTACTTACCCTCAATAAATAAATTAAAATATAGACATGGATTTTACCTAAACTTGGCCAAAGGAAGTCAAAAGCCCCATAATTCCATCAGCCCCTACTTTCTGATAATGTTACTTAGATGCATGCATATGCCAAGAACTCCATGCTCTTGTCCTGTATGCCATGGCCATGTAAGCAGAAGATTTGCACCGGTACAGACAAAGTGACTTTAACCTTCCTTTACTATTAAGTTTATCTGATTTTAAAGTCATATAGCTCCTTTCCTCTATACACACATCCTTTTTTCTTTTACCTTAAAAGGTCCTTGACTATCCCCTTTCCAGGAGATGGATTTGCTCTCCTGGCTCATTGTTTGCCTGCCTCTCAAATCCTTTCTTTGCTGCATTCTTGTTGTCTCAGTGACTGGCTTTGCTTTGCATCAGGCAAACAAAGTTCCGTTTGATTAAAAATTTGGTGAGCCCGCCAGAACCTCACTGCCCATGGTTCATTTGCCCCAGCCAATAATGGGAATCCAATGAGGAATCCAAGCAGCTTCCTAGACTCTGTCCTAGGGACAGTCCCCACGGCCCTACCCCAACTGGGCACCACTGTCCTTCGGTATTTAAGTTAACCCTTATGACAGGGATATGATTTTTGGTTCCAATTTGAACAGACATCTCTTGGTGAGTATTTTGTGTGTGATGGCACATGAGCTTATTTCTTACTTTTCTGTCATTTGGCTTCTTTCTCCCTTCCTTTCATTTGCCTCCAAGTAGGGGTTTGGGTTTGTTGCCTTAGCCTTTTGCTTGCTTAAGAAAGGTTGACTAGGAAGCCCTTTGGTTCAGTTGGTGAAGCCCCAACTTTTAGAGAGGAACTAACACCCACAGAGATTCTCTGGGCTTCATTTGGTTTGTTTGTTGCTACAGCTTTGGGTATCTTTGGATAAAACCAGCCATGTTCTAAGTGGAAAATAGGAAATGACAATTCAATCCCCAAATGCAGCTCTTTTGGCTGTATTCTCCAAAGTTGAGCAATGTTTAGTTATAAACCTATAAAAACAAAAAATATTACATTCTTTTGCAACACTTCTTGGCCACATATTTGTTAGACTCTGGAGAAAATAGCCAATTAACACATCCGTAACTCATAATACCATGCTACAATGAGATTTGTTTTATAAAAGGGAAAAATAGGATGACATACCTTATGTTCCATCTTTTATGATTTCAGAATATCAGAATAAGCCAGCTCAGGAAAAATGTAAAGTTTTACTCCAATAGCACAGTGACACTCTGAAGTATGTGCTACCCAATTCTAACCAGGGAAAAGAGGATATTTTGATTAGTTTATTGAATTAAATCCCCATATAGCTCCTCTACTCTATGGAGGTGACAGAGTGCCTGTCCCTCCCCAGCAGCCCTAGTCCTAAAAACTTGAGCCCCAACAAGGCCCTGCACCAGTACCTTGTACCTTGGGGGGCCAAGCGGTAGGAATGGTCTTTTCTTCTATTTGATCAGCGAGCCACTCATTCCCAAGGAGGGCAATATACGCTAAGGTAAGTCCCACTTGGAGCTTTGATGGCAGGGGACAACCTTCAGGAAAGATTTAGATCCACTCTCCATTCTCTGCCTTGTATCTGTTTAATTGAATAAGCAATATGACTATTTATAGAAATGATTTCAAGAGGATGAAAAATTTGTTCTCATCTATTTTGCCACCCATGACCTCACTTGGGCAGATGTACAAAATTTATTAATCACTCTCCTTACTTCTGAGGAACACTATATGGTGCTAAAAAAGCTAGGGAAGAAGCTAATTGGCTGCTGCTGAAACCCCCAATCACCCCCTAAATGCTGATGCCATAATGGTTCTTCCTAACATGGATCTCAACAATGCAGACAAAGGGAAGCTCAAATACTATTGGGATTGTATTGTAGTTGGGTTTTTAAAAAGGGGCCCCAAAACGAAAAACAAAAAAGTTTTAAAAAAAAGCTCAAGAAGTTAAGCAAAAACTTCAGAATTTGAAAAAAAAAATTGAGAGATCTGAGGCACCAGAAAATTTAAAAATGGGCAATGTTTATCAGGCAAGGTGACACAGACATTCAAAAGAAACTCCACAAGTTAGGGGATTCATTGGGAATGCCTGTATTACTGTTGGTTAAAATTGCCTTTAATGTTTTTGACAGCAGAAACCAAGTACAACAAAGAAAAGATCACTGAAAAGTGAAACAGCAGGCTATTTTGTTAGCTGTTGCCCTAATTCAAGGGAATCCAAAACCAGGGTCACTACAAGGATGAGATCAACCCAAGGTAAGAAGTTTGGGGTCTCATCAGTGACCCTACTGTAAAGAAGAGACCCATTGAAAGACAGAATGCCCAAGCTCATGAGCTGTCTTGAGGAGCCAGAGCCCTTAGCTGACCACCAGATGGTCAAAATGTCAATAGTGACCTGGAATGAAGGGGCCTAAGGGTTCCTGTATACCTTGCAAAATCTGCCATCAAAAGGAACCCCAGGCTATAGTAGCAAATAAGCTCATAGATGTTTTGGCTGATACTAGGGGCACCTATTCAGTACTAAATACCTGGTCCTCCTGGTATTTCAAATCAAACTATGGATGTAATGGGAGTCTCAGGAGAAGTATTGACTAAAACCCTTTACAACCACCCTGGACTGACACATAGGTCACATTCACCTTAAACATAATTATCTATATATGTTGAATGCCCTACCCCTTCACTAGGTTATGATTCATTAACTAAACTGAAATGCTGAGTTAATTTTGTACTTGGATATATGGATATAAAGGTACCATCAGAGCAAGCTTGAGCCTTTCAAGCAAAGCTACTCCATCGAGGTGGAAAAGTCATATCAGAGCTGCCTGAAGACGTCATTGAAAATGTAAGATTGGATATTTGGGCAGATAGCAAGCCAGAAAGAGCAAAACTGGCAATATCCATACATGTTAAATTTCATGATGGGCTTAAGATTCCAAACCTCAGTGCCCCTTAAAGGTACAAGCTAAAATGAACATCAACCCATTCTCTCTCCCTTCTTGGAATTTGGTCTCACTTGTCCTTATCACTATACAATACACCTATTTTATCTGTACAAAAACAAAGCACCCAAGACTTGGTTTGTGCAAGATTTAAAAACCATTAACCAAATTGTAGTAGATATTCATATGGTGGTACCCACTCCACATACTATTAACAACTTTGGGGACATTCAGTGGTTCATTGGAGAGGATTTAAAAGATGCATTCTTTTGCATCCCTCTCAGTCCAGACACCCAAAACTAAGAATAAGCAGCAACATTGTGGGACAACCTTTCCTCAAGGCTTTAAGAACTCCCCTCCAGCACTGGAGGGAAATATTAGCCAAAGAGTAAAAGGGCCACCAGTTTCAATGAGGAACCCTTTTTACTTGGTTTTTGGTTGCTATCAAGACTAGAAAATAGTCTCACCTCAAAACATGATTTTGACCCCAAACTTTTGGTTACTGACTACCTATTCAGTACCTTTTGGTTACTGACCACCTATTCAGTGTTTTTGTTTCCTCCAATATCTATCTGTTAAATAGCCGGGCTATGAAATGTCACAGAGAAAAATGAATCTTTCCCTGACAGAAGGAAAGCATTACCACTACTCAAATACAGTCATGTACATTCTACTGTATCTCGATTCCCAATTTTGAACTCATTGGTAAACCCCTGTATGAAGTAATTAGAGGTAGAGGAAATGGGCTTCTTAATTCTGAAGAATGCCATAGGCATTCCAAGTTACTGAAGAGAAACTATTCAAAGCTTCCACTTTAGGCCTTCCAGAAAGTATTTTATTTGTCCATGAGAGGCAAGAGATCAATCTGGGAGTTCTAACTCAGAATTGGGAGAACATAAAAGTAACTATTGTGTATTTTTCCAAACAATTGGACCTAATAACTAAGGGATGGCCTGTGTGTTTGAAAGCAATAGTGGCCTGTGTGAAATATTATAAGCAGCAGAAAGATTTGCTTTAGGGTAGCCTATCATACTGCAGACAAGGCAAATATCAGGCTATCCTATTGAACAATCTCAATTTTAGTTTGAACGTAATGACTTTGTTCCCTACTAACTCTGAGAGACCCACACATGACTGCATACAAATAATTTTAAAAAGTTTCTTCCAGCCATTCCAATTTAATGGATCTACTTGTGGAAAAACCCTACCTTGTAATATTCTCGGATGGGAATTTTATTGATCAGGTACGATAAAAAAAAATTAGCTATGCAGTGGCGACCCATCAACAGACATTGGAAGTTCAGAAGCCTTCCCTTCAGGTACCTCTGCTCAGAAAACTGAGATAGTATCTCTCAGAAGAGCCCTCTATTTAGGTTCAGGACAAGAGAGTGACTGTTTTTTATTGATTCTATATATGCTTTTTCAGTGGTTTACACACATGGATCCATCCAGAAGAAAATGGGTTAACTATCAAAATAGAAAAATTATGCAAAAGAGATTTTACAATTATTGAAGGCTGTTTGAGAACCCAAGGAGGTAGCTATTGTCTACTGCTGAGGAGACCAGAAATCAAACTGCTTGGTTGTACCAGGGAACAGTGATGTAAATCAAGCTTCCAAGCTTAAACATCTTACAAAAGTGATAGTCATTCACCAAAGCACCCGTTATAGGTGAGATGCTACTCTCCAATGGATCCTAAAGTATACTGTGGGTCCCAATCTTCAGATAAATATTTAAGTGATAGTCCAAAATCTACTAAAAAACCTTTCTGCTAAAAAAAACAAAAATGTAAGTCTGGGCTCCCACCAATTTTAAAAGGTATACCCTCTACAGGCAGTTATTTTGTAACAACACTGGCAAACAGACTTTACCACAATGCCAAAACAACAGGTAATTTTCAATATTTGCCAGTATTTGTAGATACTTTTCCAAGTTGAGGTGAAGCTTTCTCATGCATTTAGAGAAGGACTCAAAAGTTGTCAAGAACAAAATTATTCCTAAATTGGATTACCACTAACAATGCAGAGTAACAATTGAGTGGCATTTGTGGTGAAAGTACAGTGCCTTGGATTTTCAATGGAAATTACACACTTCCTGGAGACCCCAATTGACTGGGAAAACAGAAAGTCCATACACTTAAAAAAGCTTTGGCACAATTAGCTTGGAAAATGCCCTGCTTCTGGCTACAGTAGCCCCTACAAGTAAGGTTGGTTTAAGATTTTATGGACTGTCATAGGTTAGACCCTTTCTACAGTCTTTTCATGACATAGGAGTTCTTGATGGGGCTTAAATTAGGAAACTGGATACTACCAGGTGCATTTAATCTTTAGGAAATACGCTAACTACTATATATAAATTTGCTTCCTATAGGTTGATATACCCTACAGATGTGCTCTTGCACCACCTAAATCCCAGAGACTTGGTGTTATTGAAGATTGGGAAGAACAGGCACCCAGAAGAGCAACTCTAACCTCCTTGAACAGGACATTTTGAGGTGCCATTGACTACCTATTCAGTAAAACTCAAGAGTATTAAGCCATGGATTCACCACACCCAAGGTAAGCTGGATCCACAAGAATTCACAGGTCGCCTATACACCGTCAGCAAGGAAAACATTGGAAAGGACTGTGCTTGCACCAGAAAACTTCTGATGTACCTGAAATAGCTATTTAGTACAGCTGGTTGGAAAGGAGCAATCTATGGTAAGTAAAAAATAACCTTCTCATCTACGAATAACTTATACATTATGAAAGGTATTCTTTTTTTGTATTGCATTTTCCTATCGTTTACAAGTTCTCATGCTTGGGAAGATCTAGGATTTCTCAAACTTTGGCCAAGGCTGGCAATCCTCCTCACTGTTGGATATGTCACCCTAAGGCACAGTGTGTGACCACAGCAACCCAATAGTGATGCCTATCATCAACTTCTTTCTGGTCTCTAAGTTTTCAATACATCCAAATTGACAAACTACATTAGCATATAGGGTCAGATTAATTAAGTTGACTTTCCTCGCTGTTGCCATCTCTCATTTTAACTATCCCAAAATATTGGCTCCTCACATTCAGTAATTGAGATCCACCCCAAGAAGCTTGAAACAGTTAATAACTTCACCTCTTGTAAAAACAATTGAAACTTTTTTCCTTTCACCACCTTCCAGAGACTTTGTGGAAACACTCTTAACAAACGTTGCTCATCTGATTCTGCTCCTCTTGGTACAATACTGACAAATAAAAAACCTGGCCCCATGGGACCCCCACATCCTCTCCTCTCAGTTACACAAAACTTAATCATACTTATTGGTTTCAAATGGTACCCTTAGTGATTTCACAGAACAAAAGTATTGAGCCCCCTGAATTAACAGAAACACTATGTGCACCTCAGGTTACTTTTATGACTAGGAATATAAACACTTAAATGGCTGGAGCATGGGAAGTACTTGTCTTTTAGGACTTTTGGTCACCCCTTTTAGATATTATAATTCTGATAAAGTCAGTCATCTGACTGTTTTTCTGAAACTGTTTTATAGGTTAAAGTGAGAATACTACAAAACATTCTCATTATTTTTCCAGCAATCAGGAGGAAAAAAATTTGGTACATATTTGGGAGACCATTACTTCCATGGTGGAGAATTATATCACGTGAACATATAAGTAGAAACCTTTCAATAACTTTTGGAATCATAGTGAATAACACTGCCCAAATCATACATGGAAGCCCAACAAAAGGCCTTTGACTCTTTGGCTAGAGTAATTAAAAAAAATTTTTTTTTCAACGTTTTTAATTTATTTTTTTGGGGACAGAGAGAGACAGAGCATGAACGGGTGAGGGGCAGAGAGAGAGGGAGACACAGAATCGGAAACAGGCTCCAGGCTCCGAGCCATCAGCCCAGAGCCTGACGCGGGGCTCGAACTCACAGACTGCAAGATCATGACCTGGCTGAAGTCGGATGCTTAACCGACTGCACCACCCAGGTGCCCCTGGCTAGAGTAATTTTAAATAACAGAGTAACTTTTTATTTTACCAAAACAAGGAAGTTTTTGTGTAGTGGCTAATTCATCACAATGTACATGTACTAATATTCCCTCAGAATTTAAAATTCCTCTTGACAAAGTGAGACAAGTTACTTGGTTACAAAAATCTCCCCTAAAGTCCAAGAATAGACTTGGACTGGTTTTTAGGGATATTTTCTTGGATTCCCCCAAGAAATTAGGAATATTCACATGGAATAATCTTAGTAAAACTGACCTAACTCTCCTTCTTTGCAACTTAATCATAAAATGTGCTATAAAATATTGTACTGAAACTGTTAACCAACGAATCAGTAATGCAAAATATTGGGTTTTAACCTAAAAATAAGGAATATTTCCTAATGAGTGCAAAAAGTCTCATTTATCTAAGTCTGATCTTTACCCTCTTTTAGCAGGAAGGAGCTAGAGCCACCATGATCCCAATTTCCTCAAGAATGAGGAATAACAAAAAGACAGTGGGGACTCAAATCAGTAACCAAAGAGTTAATGGAACTAAGAAGTGCAACTACAACTTTTTACCAAAATCAGCTTGTTCTCAAAATGCTGTCTGCCACCATGTTTCTGTAAGATAACAACATTCTTGCCTGACACCATGATAACAAAATAATGATTTAGTTGTTTTGCAGAGACTCAGGCCTTGACAAAGAAACTGGCCAGAACCAGTCAGGACTACCAACTTTCTCTTTGAGC
Organism: Panthera uncia; assembly: GCF_023721935.1. Lineage (NCBI taxonomy): Eukaryota > Metazoa > Chordata > Mammalia > Carnivora > Felidae > Panthera > Panthera uncia. The sequence goes on along the minus strand of NW_026059669.1, from coordinate 765 downwards.
ATGTGTAAGTATCTCATGGATGGACTTCTGATGTATAGGAGCCTAAAAATCCACCCTTGGATCATGCCACGGATGCCATTTTCTGGTCATGGATCACATTGCAACGTATGCAGAAGATCTGTGCAAACAGCGACACAAAAATGACTTTGAACCTCTCTCAGTAACTTCCTTTATCTGATTTGATTGTTTATTTAGAGAGAAAATCTTAAACAGGATCCACACTCAGCACGAGCCTGATACGGGGCTTGATCCCATGACCTTGGGATCACAACATAAGCCAAAATCAAGAGTCACATGCTTAACTGACTAAAAACAAATAAATGGAGGGGCACCTGAGTGGTTCAAAGTCTTGTAGCTCTTCTCTCCTGTACCCAGATTCTTTTGCCTTTAAATATCCCTCATTCTACCACTACAGGAAGCAGGTTTGGGGCTTGCTCTTCCATCTCCTCATTTGGCTGTCTCTCAAACCCTTTCCTTGCTGCACATTGGGCAACTAAAGTTGAGTTCAACTAAATATATAGTAGGCCCATGTGGGGAATAAGCTTAGGAATTCCCTGGGCTTACACCGATGGGTTAACAAGGAATAAAGAATTAGAAAGCCATAGGATGCTTACATCCAAGCTTGGGCAAACCAGATTAGGTAAATAAGTATAGATAAGTTGGGACAAAGGTATAGGAAGTAAACAAAATTAGGTATTCAGGGTAGAAATGTGCCCCTCCCCCCCCCATTTAGTACAATAGCAGAAAGCTGCTTTCACAGGAAGA